>NW_028278442.1:0-269443 GCF_059751315.1 Micrasema longulum
CTTGTCTTCCCTTAATGACACACATGATCCAGATACATTGCATTTTCAGTACAAATACTGTTCCGTATGCACAATCAGGCGTGGATAAGAGTATAATGGTGATGATAAATATAAAAAATAATAAATTTAATACTTGCTTAAATAGTTCGTAGATTTTTTACCCTTTTTTCATACCATAGCACACACAGACTTAAGAAAAACCCATAGAACATTTTACGCTTACTCAGAATCGAGTTCAGAATCCAGAACCCTCGTGCAAAAGGCGTAGATCTTTGCTAAACTATGAAGGCCGCCATTTTTTTCTGACAAATTGTTTTTGAAATGATAACGATTTTACGTAATTATCAAGTGTCTTAAAAATACACGCGTTTATTTATAATGCCCCTAAAATAACTTTTTTTTTAAACCAATTTCTCATTATCATCCGTGCCAAATAACTTTGGAAGTGATCCAGTAATAAAAAGCAAACGATTACCTCTTGAAATAATATCAGTTTTTAGATCAACGAAGATATTAAGTTTAGTTCATAATTTAAGATTTAAGATATCATATGACACCTTTGCCGGCCTAAATTTTTTTTAAAACCCAACAAAATACTTGTATGCAGTAAAATAAATTTCATGACAGATTATTAAATTAAAATCGGATTAACTAAACAATGAATTTTGTTACAGATTTGTATAATAAGTACTCTTTTTTCAAGCACATATACCGTCCATGCGGCTGGACTGTGGAATCGCCTCCGATCTTCTATCAAATATCAATAAATAAATGACTTTTACTTTTATTTACACATTTATGACAGCCGAAAACTTTCCTATCATCAATCATTTAAACCCTTTCAATGATTTGATAAATAAATCAAAATTAGTTTGAATATTCACACATTGTAATCAGCATTATTGATAAACATAATAATTTGAATACAATGCATTGGAAGCAATATTTCCGTACAATAGGTTCATGCATGTGAAATATTTTGTAGAATGTGATTTATTATCACTATGCCATTCAAAATATCTTAATTACTTTGTTAGTTTAGCAGTCATTGTCCGATAACTAATGTAGGAAGCGTGTTTTTTTACAAGTGCATTCACCAGACTATTTTAATATTTACATTTCGTTTGCAAACAATCAGATTTCCTACTAAAATGAGTTGATTTATTCAATGCAACAAAATTGATTGGCATTGTTTAAATTTAAATTTTATTCTGATAAGGTCATTTCAAAATCTTAGCAGTAAAAACAGCGACAGTACCATAGAGTGGACATTACCTAATATTTTTAAAATATGCTCATATGTAGTATTCTAGGACCAATCCTTTTATTATCTACATAAATATTAGTTGTATAATTATTACAAATAGTGAACAATGGAAACTTTCAAAAAATAGTGCGCCTGTAACCTTTAAATCATAAAATTTTATATGAATCATTAAAACCGTTTAAGAATGCATCACCCATACACCCATAATTAATAAATTACAACAGTGCTACTAAAAGTGAACTGACATTTATTAATAAATACATAATATTTCAAATATCTTTTACAAAATATTGGTTTCCGTTGTCCTCTTCGCTATACTAGATTAAATTCCCTTTTTTATGTACCAACTTGTAAAAACAATTATACCTCGAATTCATTCATTAGACGTACCTGTAGAAATTATAACGGACTCAGTATTGATGTAGACATTTTTAACTGCACGTTGCATTTGTACAGAAAATTTCTTCATGGGGTCGATTATTTGGGATAGTTGCTGAATGTACATCTTGAGTGGTTTATGCTATGTATATGTGCCGCATGTAATGTATATGTTTGTGTATGTTTTATATGTGCGTTCATGTGTGTGCGTGGATGGCTCGGAGTGTGCATTCGGTATTTTTATTTATTTTAATTTATTACATGTCAACAATTATCCTTTTTTCACTTAAAATTCTTATTTATTTTTTATTTTTTGTCACATTTAATGTTTATATCTTTTTAATTTATGAAAACTTAATTGGTCTTTTTATGTTAAAAAATTGTTGTTTTTAGTACTTATTTTGTATGACTGTATGTTTTCTAAATAAAATAAAATAAAATAAATAAATAAATATCTGCCTTCTAATAACATACAAAATGATAAATACACGCGTTTGTGTAATATTCATGTAAAAAGTGAATTGAAAAGGAATGTTGCGTCTCATAAAATGAAATAATACGAACCAAAATGGACACCAAGTCGTTGGAACAATAGGCATAGTCTACGCACGTGCTTTTCCAGAAATTCTCCAGCAGCCAGTGGGCCACATGGTGACGATATCTACCTACTGTCTACAAAAGATTCTCTTCGGACATCTATCTCCCTTTGTTAACCATGGAGTTGATACAGTGCTTTATTTATTTAGTTTTTTATTGCTTACTTCTTGGCATGAACACTTGACAAACTTACTACTATGCTCTATTTTTTGTAAATTTATTGATATCATTCTAACTTTGCTAGAATTCCAATCGTCTATGCGCTTAGTAGCTGCAAGACGTGTTGTAATCTTACTCCTTTTTATTATTCATATTATTTTATATATTTTTTTAGTATCATTAATACACTAAATTTATTTGTCAATTTTTAAAATGTGTAAATGGGGGCTAAATTTCTAACTGTCTATGCGCTCTGTAGCTGCAAGACGTCCTGTAATCTAGCTCCTATCTGTTATATTTTTTTATTGATCTTAATTGAAAACGAGGAACTAGAATCCCAACCGACCATGCGCTCTGTAGCTGCAAGACGTACTTGGATATTTATTAATTGTACAGCGCCCTTGAGGTGATTTTCACAAAAATTGCGCCATATAAATTATCCAACTATATATATATTTATAAATAAATGATTTGTGCCATTTAAACATTGATGGTTCTGTTATAAGTTTTGCTGATGACGCCGTTCTTTTATTTAAAGATAAGACATGGAAGGGAACATATGAAAAATCTGAAAAAAATCTGAATGTAGTAAAGGTTTGGCTAGATACTAATTATTGACTCTTAATAAATCTAAAACTAACTTTATTCCATTTCAAATCAGTTCTGTAAACTATTCACAAAATGCTTATCTTAACATCAAACTACATAATAATAACTGTCTTCAAAGTGCTCATTGTAATTGTCCAATATTGGATAGAACAGACAATGTCAAATACTTAAGAGTTATTATTGATATAAATTTAAAGTAGAAACAGCTGATTGAAAATATTACTAACAAACTTAAAAGACTAACGTATATATTCAAAACAATTCGAAATATAATTAATGTACATGAACTTTTAAAGATTCATTTTGCATTGTGTCAATCAATTTTGGAGTACGGAATAATCGGTTGGGGTAATGCGAGTGACACAGTTTTAAATAATGTATTTGTTGCACAAAAATCCATTATGAAAATAATACTCAAGAGTCCCGATACAGACTGAAGAAATATTCTACAAATCACAACTTATGACACCAAAACAACGCTAAAACAATACTCACTTACAGATTCAAAAACTACTTTTACTCAAATGAAAGACATAACCCCGACAATACATCATAAACAAATAATATAATCACTAGATCCTCAACACAAAGACAACTTCAACCAATACAAACTGATATCACTTTCGGACAAAAGAATTTTGAGCATTATTCAATTAAAATCTATAACCTACTTCCACTGTCTATTAAAACAATTAGTAATGAGAAAATGTTTAAAAAGGCTATAAAAAAATGGATAGTTGAGCTAGGTAGAAGTAAAATGGATTGTCTCATTCGCCCAAACCAATATTGAATCAACCGCTCCACTAGTGTATAGCGTATGTTAGGTTTTTATTCTTTTCATTGTGCTTTTTGTAATATAAATAATATAGATGTACATATATACCTAGTTTTTAAAACTGTAAATATTTTGTTAATTATCTCTGTTTATTAAGTTAGTCTTGTTTGTTTATTCTCAGATAAAAAAAACATTTCTAAAAAGTATATTGTTAAGTATCCTTGGCACCGGTAACCCCAGTGAGGACACATTATTTGGATTATTTACTATAGTTTGTAAGAGAAAAATATGAATAAATAAATAAATGTTTATCACGGTCGCCAAATATGTTTTAAAATACTTTTTATTTGAAGAGAAAATTTGGCGAATTTTCCCAACAACCCATGTTTTACTTCAAACTTTACCCAAAACAATTATTTTTTTACTTTACGATAATTAAATATTATTTTGTTATTATTTTTTTTATGGAAGAGATTATAATAAATTACTAATGGAAGAGCGAAATATATGATAGTATTTTATACCACGTCACCGTTGGGGTTCTCTGACTAATATTCGATTGTATGTTCTAGAATTTTTTCCCTACCTTTCCTCTTACGATTATTGTTACAGTCCTTCTGTCATCCTGCAATAAAAATTTCATCACAATTCAGTTGTGTCTCGTTACTTCTTTTCGTGGTTATCCACATGTCTTTTAATGAACAAACTTCTAAAATCCGGGACCTTTACACCATTTTTTCTTGTATTTTTTACTTCCTGACATGTGTATTTCGCCAAGTGAAATTTTCGGACAGTGGCATGCTCTAAAACCATGTATGGAAATAGTTTTAAAAAATACTAACCTATTTCTTGGAGGTGTGTCAATTTCCAGAGTTTTAGTTCTGCGTCTGACAGAAAATCCTGATTAAATAATGTAAGTCTATATTATCAATATATTGTTATTTTAGCAATGTCATTTTACATTTATTTAAATATAAAGTAAGGTTATTTACATAAAATACTTACATGTTACGTTTCCGTTGATTCTATGTACCATGTTTCTTCTTCATTAACGTGACTAATCACATAATTTCATAATTTATCTGAAACACTTATTTCTTATATTAATTCCCTTTCCGCACTTAATGATGCATAGGACACTGCATTGGTACACCAATCGCAGTGCACCTTAAGCATTTTTGTTACATGAAGGTAAAATGATCAGTCTTACGCTTCAGGTGCCAGTACAGGGGCTATGAAATATTCTAGTTTAAAAACGCCTTTTTAAATCAATATTTCGTGTCAACCATGTCATGAATCGAACCCGAGACCTCTTGCATGGTAGGCAAACGTGTTGACCACTACACTACGAGGCCGACTATATTAGTCACAATGATAATAATATAATTAGTGTTAACTGGTGTTTCAATCGAAAAATCCCATGAACTATTAGTTTTTACTCAGTAAAGAAAGAAAGTCAAACATTTTGTTTCAACTAATGTTATTTTAGTGAAAATTAATTCAGATTTGGAAAGTTGCCAATGTTTTGGTGGAAAATTTACGCTTCTTGTTAAAATGATCATCTGGATTTTCTTGTGAGCTCTTTATGCCTCATTACCCATAGGATTCGGAGAAACTGGTTCAGAAATAAAAAGCTTACAAATATGCAATTGACACATTAACGTTGTGAAAAAAACGCGTTTTACATGGAGAATATCGATCGTGTTCAGGACAAAGGCTTAACCCACAATCCTGAATAAAGAGGTTTCGTTATTTCAAATATGTTTGACACCAGTTGCGTAGGTCTTTTATACATATTCTAACAAAATAATTTGAACTGCAAACGTTTATTAAACTTAATCCTTCTGCACGAATGAGTATAATACCACGTAATTGATTTAAAATATTTGATATAATAAAACCACTTTTTCCAGTTTTGTGGTTTGTCCTGAACACGGATGATATGAAGGTTTAAGGAAAATACCTTACAATGATTCTCAATGTTATGAAAATAAATATGTACTACGTACAAATAAAATACACAAAACAATCAAATTTAATAGAATGACTATTATTTCGAACAAGCGGTGTGTGTAAATTATATCACAATATGAACAAATTAAGAAGAAGGGTTGATTTTTCTACAAATAAATACATACGTGATGTTACATTATTAAATTAAATTCACCTTTCGTATAATCATGATATTTTTCTTCGTAGCGTGTATCTTATTTTAACCATAATTGAAATCAAACAATCATCAGAGCCTTGGAAAAAAAATCAGCAACCATTGATTTTGCATCGACAATCCACACACATTATCTATTACTTTAGTCAGTAGATGTCGAACAAGGTTACGCATAAATAAATGGAATAGTTTCTTTTGTTCTTGTGTTAGCGTCTTGAACTCTTTCGGAAAATAATTAACAAACGTCTATTGGAGCACTAAATAATCATACACTTTTGTTTGTATATCTGAAATATTAGATAAGTAGTCATCTAAAACTAACTATTGGTGTCATTAAATTGACGAATTTGTATATTTAAGTAACCATTTGGTGATGGATTTGAGTTCGAAACTCTTTGATGATGTTTTAAGTATTTGGGTTTTGTTATTTTTATATCAATGCCCAATTTATTAGTGACAGACGAAAACATGATATGACAAAAATGAAATGAGTAAATTAGTTTATTTTTAGCGCTTTCGGTTAGTTGTTATGATTTACATATGACTTATATGTAACAGTTCTTCAGTGAACGTCATATTGCAGGACATATTTCGCTCTACGCGACCGTTTTTAGCACTATTAATTTCTAGAACAATCCGGCCAGTTGACATTTCAATTGAATACCTAATAACAACTGAATTCATAGTGCTATTTTTTATTTATTTTTTAATGAGTTATGTATTAAAGTATTGGATAACATATCTATATAATATAATATATCACGAAGTTACGGCGTTTGAGTTGATTTCATGGATGACAGTTGTTGACACGGAACCACAGAATAATTTCAATTTTTAGTGTATATTACTTACATTATATTATGTACCTTCTATGAAGGTAAAAATAAATGATATTTTTTATATCTTACCCGTAAATAAAATCACCATTCGCCACTGGTGCCTACATAGTGTGTATGATACAAAGATGGGGTGAGAAGTGTGCATTAAACATGTTGTCGGCTCACCTTCCACCCTTAACTTGTCCACTTAAAGAGATACAACGATTAAGGGACAAAGGGCATTTTATTTATTTGTTTATTTACTGTATGAAAAATACGTACGTAAATAGAAATACGAAATGGTCCGTATCATATTACAAGGCAAATTTGTAATATGATAAGAAAAGAAACCCGGGAATACCCGGGAAAAAAATATCCATCTCGGACTATTCAGTAAGAAGAGCACTCAACATCCCAATTTAGCCTAGAGGTACAGGCAGGCCCAACAACACGGTGGTTTGATATTGAGGAGTCAGTGACACGAGAAAATCCTCTTCAGCACAGGACGAAGATTGTCCTGAGTTGGCACAACGGGATTATCCCAGAGCACGCCAGAAATAAATTTCCATTTCAATCATGCTGACAGCCTAAATATAATATATTATTTTTTTTATACAAAAATAACTATTCGTGTTCTTTTGATTTACCCGAATATTTCATTTTGAAGACCATTTTCAACGAGTTTTAAATTACTCGTAAATAATCTGCAAATAAGTTGGGGTAGAGTGGGATTCGAACCACGGACCTTCCACTAGGTATCGATGTGTATTTGCAATATATTTCAATACATAAATTTGTATTTGTGAAAAAATTAAATTTTAAAATTTTAACATCTGACCATACCTATTTAATGAAAATATACGAATAATCTTGCTTGACGATAATTCTAAATATATTGCTTAAGCATATTTTTACAATATGGATGAATTATTGCTGATAACTGTTATATACCTATCTAGATGCAAAGGTCAAGATTTATATCAATTTATTCGCTGGGGGTATTATAAATAAATAATAATAATAGAGCATCTTGTGAAAAAACAATATTTTTGATAAGCCATTTTATCTAAGTACTCACTGTGAAATATACGAGTAAATGATGAAATTGGTATGAACGATTACTATTAATTCGACAATAATATTATTGTTTTACGGGTGATTTTATGACTCTTTATGTAGACTTCAAAAATGATTATGATAAGCTATCCAAGTATTAAATACACCCTCTTTCTTTGATCGATTATGTTTGTAAATATAAATACGAAGTATAATGCATTTGATAACATCAAACATTATAAATAATTATTACATTTTCTCTGCTATTTAAATAATTTTTCAATTGGCAAAACAAGTGGATATATTAATGTACTCAAAAAACAAGTATTCTATATACCAAATAGTCATATTTTAATAATACAATATGGCATATTAAGTAATAAAGGTATTCTTCAATGACATTTTGATTCTAGACTTCAATGGTGATTTCAAAATTATCAAAGAGTTTTCCTATTCCCAATTCAATGACATTAAAGGCGTAATCGTAATGCATGCACTTAATATAAATTTAAGTTACTTAGCTTTATATTTTTCAAACCCGGTACTATATTTATGTAGTTTTATTCATAAAAACAAAACATCACATACCATGACTAATACTAATCGCATCAGTTTCTCGATTATGAACGCTATCTTCATCTATATATATCGAGACGGTATACTTAATTTCTCTACTATCTGTATCTTACCTCGGTATGTTCTACTTATTTGTCATATCGACATCATATGAACGAAACAAGCCAATGGAATGACCGCAAACAATTAGTCCGCGTTCCTTACATCATTAACATTTAAAATGGTTCTCATTTATATTTTAAATAGACTTCTGTAATTGAAAGTGCTCACTTCAAAGCGATTATAAACTCCAATAAATCCCAATTCAAGCAAAAAATGCTCGCTTGAACATGAATTTTGCATGACTTTTTGAAATCCGCTTTACGATCGTCTGTATGTATCTACCGATCGACTACAAAGCCGGCTCCTTTAACGTCACGGTACATACACTCGGAAAGATTGAAAAACAGATAGAAAAAATATAATAACTAAATAATTTGTTTAGATTGGTAACTTTCTGACGCATATAATCTGTGAATCTGACGCCTAGATACTCTTATTTGTTAAAAGAATAGAACCTAGCGACATTATTTTCACATCTAGGTGTTCGTTTTATTAAAGTGACAGTTATGTTGGAATTTAATTCGACTTCAAATCTTACTGATTTCTTTCTTATATTTTTAATAGGATTTTAATAAAAAAAAGTACCAACCACAAAACGATAAAAAAAATTAATAGTCTAATTAAAGGAGAAATTCCCCGATGGAACAAAATTTTTGACACTTTTAATGCGTAGGTAAACGTATTGAGGGGTTCTAGACCCGTCGGTATAAAATTATGTACTTACATCAAAACTTGATGGTGGTTTCGGTACTATACCTTTGTAGTCGGTCGGGAGACTTTTATCTTCAACTACATATAACGTCATACTGAAGCTATGTCATTTATGAACGTTGATCCATAAAATATTTTCTTCTCAATTGGTCTGGGTGTTGTGGTGAATTTTTCACTACCTCCTTCCATATGCCCTCTTTCCCACCTGCTGACAAGCCTCTAAAATAGAAGCTTAGCGAGTTACTCCTTTAAAAAAAAAAACATATATGTGTACCGTAACGTACGCTTTCCCTTGATTCATATTGATGTACCTACCCAAAACTTGAAGGTGGGGGGGGGGATCGGTAGTATATCTTAATAATCACTGGAAGGAATTTATCTTCAACTAGACCGTCAAGGTGAAGGTATGACGTCTTTATCTTCCTATCATAATCGAGGCCCAGATCTGAAACTGAAGGCAAAATAAATATTGCTCAGATGCAATCTTTTTTGCCGAAATGCATTGAATGTTTACAGGCCCTCGAGTATAAAATATGCTCCCAAAAGAAATATTATGTTTGCTTGGAAAAACTTTTTTTTTCAATCATTTAGAAATGCTAAAATATAAATAGTAAAACATTGTTATTTAATAAAATAAATAAAACTTTGTTTTTAACCACTAATTTTTATTTTTCACCTACCGGTTTCAAAGCAAACAAGCTTCTTTGTCAAGGTTTACGTAACCAATGAATTGATTCCTTTTTATTTTATTGCTATCATGTCTACTAAGTACTACAGTTACGTAAACCTTGACAAAGAAGCTTGTTTGCTTTGAAACCGGTCGGTGAACAATAAAAATTAGTGGTTAAAAATAAAATTGTTTTATTTATTTTATTATAATGAATAACCACAAAGTTAGTGCTTCTAATATAAACATTTTTATTTGTTTGCACATTGTATTTTTTTTTTAAATTATTATTTTTAAATGATATAATTTTTTAAATGTTGTAGCAAATTTTCTTAATGGAATAACGATTATTTGATTAATTTCTTTGTTGTTCTCTCCCGTTTTTTAAATGATCTCGGTATGAAATTAAAGTAGTTATTAATGGATTGTAGGATCCTAAAGACCGCTGCACATGCATACCTACGGCGCAATAGTAATCGTAAATCGAGGGGACTTTGCACCAAAGAAAGCAATAATCATATAAAAATATCGATATTGCTCATCGTAAGAAGAATGTATCAAAGCGCTTAAATGAATAAGAATTAAATTAATTTTTTGCAACAGAGAGCGAAAATATTTTAAGAAGAGAATGTGGATGTCTGGGTATTTATAATGCTTACGACCTGTCATTGGCTGGTTTAAGTAGCCACTTTACACATTGCGTAACATTCACTATTCTGCCTATGTTGAAACATACATATTTCCTCAACTCTTCCATCTGTTGACTTTTGGGATGTAAAAGAGCCAAATCCTGTATTAGCGTGGGTGCGATCTATCTGGCTGAATTATTTTATCTACTAGGCAACGTCTGAAAACACTTTTCTAGGGAGCGAAATCCCAGCTGTCTTCAAACATTTGGACAAACTCAAAACATTATTTGTTGAACTAACTGGTAAAAAACTATGTATAGTAATTAAAAGCCAAATGAATCTCACCCAAATTAATAGGTTTCAATTTTTTTACTTAACAAAAGTCAACATATTTATTTTTATTATAATTTTATTAACATAAACGGCCAATCTGCCTTTTACAAAAATTTATAATACAAACAAATTTGGCTTAATTTATATATATATTTTAAAATAAATTTCCTTATACCCAAGATTTATAAAAAAAATAACCTTAAAACTATACAACATATTTAGTTGAAAGTTTGAACCATTTAGTTTAGTGAAATGCATAAATAAATAAATATAATTACCACTAACCATCTTTGAAAAAGTTCAAAAGGTTTGTTCTATATATACAATACCTTAAATTGAATATATCAGATACGAAATAATTAAGGAAATGTGGATGTTTAAAATATAGGCAAAATGGTAATATTATATATTGTGTAAATTGGCGTTTTAAACGTCCCAATGACGAAGGATATAAAGCCTGTAAACGGCCAGATTACCATATTCCCTTCTATAAAATATTATCCATCCCTTTTTAAATAAATCTAAATAACTCCTTAGTGTATGCAATCCGGTTCTTGTCTACAAACGTTTGAACAAATTTAAAATATCGTTGATGCTAATTTTTCATTTATTGATATTAAAAAAAGGAAACAAGCTAGTAAAAAAAAACAAAATTTCAACATTTCTAAATTTAGTGCAAAATTAAATTAATTTCAAAAATATTGTATGGCGAGTATACTTTTCGCCAATTTTCAAAATCAAACACAAATCATATCAATATATTTTTGGTACAGAGTAATCTTAACGTAGTGAAAAGTGTGATATAGGTTGGCCCAACTCAGAATCAGAAAAAAATCCACGCTTGGAAGGAATTTTTTTTAGATTGGACCCCCGACGTTACATAAGTTCCTTGAATTTTCGTTTCTACTTAGGCAATGTTGAAATTCTTTTTTATTTATTTTTTTCTTAACGAAGATACTTTGTTTCATTGTGTGTGTTTTTATTTCTGCGATCTAAAAAAAAGCTTTATACCTAGAACAAAGTATCTAAACCGTCCGTTATACGTTTGTTGTTAAACTAAAAACGAAACTAAAACAAAACCAACAATTTTAAACGCCTTTGTTCAATGCAATAGAGCTTAAAGGCTTCTCTAGAGAATTAATACTCTGATTATTAGACTTTGGTAATCATAGAACTTTATAAAATAAATAAAGAAACAAGAATAACTAAAAAAAATAACCAAAATATATTAAAAAGCGAAGTTTTAATTTTATAATACATTCGATTGCCAAAATCCAATTTATTTAATGAATCTTTCATTCAAAAGTGATCACATAAAAAAATGCAGTTTAAATATTTTTTTAATGGAAAATTACGCATTGGCTTATAACCAATTGTATCTTTGGGGTAATGAAGATAATAATAGTATTTTGCCTAATATTTTTTCGTTTAGACATTTTTATTTATTTACAGCAAAACTTTTATTTGAAACAAAGCATACGGGCGCAAAATCACCCCGGTTTACGGTACTATTACGTGATTTTAATTGATTGAATAATATTATTTAATGGAATATTTTGCATAAACTTATATAAAACAGACCTGCTTTAATATGGAAATTAAAAGGAATGTTTACTGAAAACTAGTATCAATAAAATCAAAGAATAACATTAATTTGTTAATACCATATGTTTTGTTTCAATTCTTTCAAAGTTATTTACAATTGCTTTTAATTCTAAAATTTTTCTTTTATCCTTATTTTTTTTCTTTCTTTTTTACTATGCAAAGTTTCACTTTTTATTTTGCATTGCAGTTTGCTTTTTTTGTTTCTACATGTATACAAAAAAAAGTGTTGTTTACTTTAAAAATAATTACTTACTATGTTTGTACTTACCTGTATAATTTTTGTAAGTGCCCCTTGGGCGTATTGTAAAATTAAATAAACTAAATAAATATGTTCAGAGCCGTGACGTACAACGTTTACTAGCAAAAGAGTTTTTAATTAAATTCTGCGTACTAAAAAATATTCTTTGTAACCAGGAGGATAAGGAATGTAACAGTTGTTGTGTGAAATAGAACCAGAACTTTAGACGAGTATTTTTCTAATAAATGTCTGTTCTCATGTAAATTTCCTGAATAGGGAATTCAAGTAGAGATACGTCTGCCTCGTAGTGTAGTAATTGACGCGTTTGCCTAACATTTTTGAGGTCTTGGGTTCGATTCCTGGCAGGATGAAAGGAAAATATATTGATTTTGATTTTTTTATTGTTCCTGAATTACCACCTGTAGTGTAGGGTTGATCATTTTTTCTTCATGTGACAAATGATCGAAATAAGCTACATTTTTGTTTACCAATGTAGTACCCTTTGCTCCATCGTATGCAGGAAGGGGAGGCGGTTGATGATGATGATATTTTTTAAAACAAAACTTGATTATCTACACAAGCTTTTAATGTAAATTATCACTGTTCTTAACACTGTACTAAGATTTAATGTGTAGGAAGACATCGCTCGGCTAAGAGAGTGTTAACAGACGCGGGTCTAAGAGGGTGAGTGCGGTGAGGGTGGTCGCAAAGGGAACATAGTCAATAAAGGCGAGGGGTGGTTAAATGTGTGATTATTAATTAGGTTGTTCTCAGAATTTAAATTTTTGTGAATTTCTATAATTTCTAAATTATTCATATTACTGCCTTTGTTATTTACTTGGTGCAGGAGTTTTAGGGTGTGATTATGAAATGAGTGGTTACTGTCTATTATATGATTCGCGAATTCCGAGAAATTATTATTGGTCAGGCTACGGCGGTGTTCGTTTAGCCTAGTTTTAAGATTTCGCGCTGTTTGTCCAATTTGGACTTTTTTGCATTCGCATGATATTTGGTTAGCAGTTGTTGTTAGCACTTGTTTAGCAGCTCTGTTTTTGACTAGAACCCCCCTGCTCTAAGTTTCACTGATTAATTTGTTTATTTTTTGTTTAGATTCTATGACATTGTGAACAATATTCTGTGTTTATTATATTAGTTTTATATCACCGTCGATGGGAGGAGTGCTCTCCCGAAACTATAGTTGTGTTCTTGTAAAAGAATAAAATTGTGTAACACTGATTTATTTATTAATATCTCATTTTTTATTGACTTAATTGTTATGACATGTCCAGGTATTATTTAAGTTAGTGTACATAGTACTTAGTAAGGACAAGTATTTGTCGTAGTTTCTCGAACATCACAATATTTGTACGTCACTAAACCAGTTGGCTATAACGATCGTAAAAACATAAAGGTAATTAATATTGTATTAACTATGCACAAGCCACATGCATTACGCAATCATAATAGTATATGAAATTAACATGATTATGAAGTAAATAATAAATAAACAGAAAATGAATCAGTTAATAACCTCATTTATCTTTGTCACACGTGTAATAGCGAAACAAGTATTAAAAAACATGAGTTTGAAATATTTGGTATATTTTTGTGTTTGTAGTATTAATACAGAAGAAATATTTTTGTATTTGAATTCAGGATTTCAAAGGATCTAAACAACTAAGTATTTTTTATTAAACTTTCATGTAAAAGGAACCTCATTTTATAAACACAAACCATTGAGATAAAATATATAGAGATGACACTCAACACAAATGCAAGCTAAAATGTCATCCCCAAAGGAAAGTAAATGACCAGCGGGGAGCAAGTGTCATCTTATCACGTTGACTTTCGCAAGCAAAACACGTAGTACAGTAAAAAGCACGGACTGATTATATCGGTCTACTGTAAGTCTATTTAGTTTGTCGCTCCCTTCCGCATACGCGTTACTTTTGTTTGTCGTTTCACTATTCACTATATGCCTGAATAACTGAGCAGGGCAGAGACAGACGATAACTCACGAATTGGTAACATATTATAATAAGACGTTTTTGAAAATTAAAATAGCTATTTTAAACAAGTATTGATTAAGAAAAGAACATTACTTACCGGCGAAAGGTTATACCATCACTTTTCCAGATCGATTTGTGAAGCATTTTAGCAATTGCGAGGTGGCAAAAGTTTAAAAATAGAAATAAAAAACAAAACAAAACAAACCATCACGCCGTTTCCCCATAAGGGTAGGCAGAGAGGATAGAACGCCATCTTTGCATACAGATCTCGCTTCATCTACATTCATACATCTTCTCATGCACGCGCGCCGATTATTCCGACTTTTGACATGTCCATCTTTAAGTATTTGTTGGATTTGGTCATGCCATGTCTTTTTCGGTCTTCCTATATTTCTGCATCCATCAACATTCGCATTGTAAATATTCTTAGCCGTTCTCTCGCTGTCCATTCGTTCTACATGTCCAAACCAGCGCAGAGCTCCTTTCTTGATTTTGTCGATAGTGCTTGTCTCAGCCTTACATAATGTACGGATCTCAACATTTGTGCATCTATCGTACATAGTTTTACCACACATTCTCCTGAGAGATCACATTTCGACAGCATTCAGCCTACTTTCATCCCTGTTTTTCCAAGTCCATACTTCGCTCCCATACATCAGGGACGGGATCAGGACTCCGTTGCGAACTGCCAATTTTGCCTCTTGTGACAAGCATTTATTTGCCAAGGTCGATTTAAGTGCAGCGTTCACTCTGTTCCCGGTACTCACCCTCCTTTCAATATCTTTCTCAGACATTCATTCCATCCCTAGTGAACATACTTCCCAGATACACAAATTCCTCTACTTGTTTTAGTATAACTCCATTCACAGTGATTTCACATTTAGTCATACTTTCATTTCTTTCAAAAACCATCACATTCGATTTATCGACATTCATCAGCAAATCGCTTCTCTCGCATACATCGTAGACCTTTGTTACCAAGAATTGCAGTTCCTCTTTGTTGTAAGCAAGGAGTACAGCATCGTCAGCGTACAAAATACAATTGACATTTAAATCACCCATTTTTGCTCCCATTCTTAAGCCTTTCAGTTCTTTCATGCAGTTATCGATATACACGTTGAACAGCCATGGTGACATAACACATCCCTGCTTCACTCCTTTATGAATGTCAAACCACGATGTGTATGATCCGTTAACTCTAACACATGCTGTGCTGTCTTTATACAGAGAAGCAATAGCACGTGTTAGATTTCCGCTTACTCCGTACTCCGATAAAACCTTCCATAATTTTTCTCTGTCAACTCTAACAAACGCTTTTTGCAGATCGACAAATGCGCAGAAAAGCTTTTGGTTTTTAGCGAGGATTTTTTATATTTCGTATACAGGAGTTGCATATTTTTTTACCTTGCTTATAATATACAAGGTTTATATTTCAAAAAGATATTTTTTTTGCAGTTAAATAATTTTTAATTTTAGCTAAGTTTTTGGGATAAGTAGAGAGGAAACTACTTCAAACTCTTTAAGAGAAGCCGGCTACTGACTACTGTCAACAGGCTTTCCTTTCCACTAAAAGAGTGTTCGGCATTTTTTTATCTACTTTGGTATATTTTACCAATGTCCTGCATTATATTGACCATGTATGATACTACCTCTCGTGTGAGTTCTTTATTACCTATCGCCGATAGGATGTCGCTTAGATATTTCGAGGACTGCTTACAACAAACTGAAGTCCGTTCTATCAGACATATACTAATTGGCCACAGGTCGAGGGACCATATTTCAAATGCTCATGCTTTCTCTAATTATATACTTCAATGACACAAACTGCCTTTTAAATTTATTTTGAAATTTATTTAAAAACCAAATTATGGCGATAATCTCATTGAGATAATAAAGCATTTTTTTGAAAACGTATTTATTAAATTCTTTCAATTCCACTTCGGAAGACAGACAAGGCAGAGGCAGACCAAAATTAAGATGGTTGGATGATGTGGCATGTGTTGATTCTCCTAACCTACTTGAAAGACTTCCATTCGTGTGCCATCTAGACCGACAAGACAAACTCTTCTGATTTACACAGAAAACGCGTCAACAAACTATTTGAAACAATCCACAATACCTAGAATATGCGACCAATATAACAATAGATTTACCGAGGCTGGTATTTTTTGTGAAAATGTAGATAAATTTAGATCAAAAATCATAGAAATTTTGAGAGAAGCAGATATTTAAATTTATTATTATATACCAATTTTTTCATTTCATTTCTTTTAAATTTATTATATTGAACATAATATAAATTATTGTATTAAGTGTAAACAATTTTTTCGGTGTGTGAATCAGTGTTCTACACTAATATACAAAGAAATTCTCAATATTTGTGTACATGCCGTTTGTTTACCCAACAAAATAAATAAATTAATTTAGTTAAATTATTTATTGACAATTCTTGATGGAATTCCTTTGTAAAGATGTAATAACTTATATTTATATATAAGTTACTAATTAAAAATACTTGGTACACTTCCACTTATTTGCACAAATGTATATGTAAATAAAAGTTAAAACATCATATGCATATATACCTGTTATATAAAACGTTCATGTTCTTTAATTACCAAGTGGCATAAGCGAGGTTTTGCCTATAAAAATTAAAGTAGTTTTCATAGTGCAGACAAATTAGTCTCGAATTTCCAAAATGAGCGAGTCTTTATGAACTTTTTGCCATTTATTTCGGGAAAATTCTTAAGCTTTACAAACAAAACAAAAGAAACGTGTTACGAGGTGCATTGTCCCTTTTTGTGTTGGTTCTTGACACGTGTGTTATTTCTAGGCGCTATGCCAACTTGACACTTAACTAAGTTCCGTGTTGCTGACGATGCTACACACCACACACTTTCTTGAAACTTATAATTGAATTCAAACTACAGCGTATTTTGTTTAATAAATACAGGTTATTTATTTATTTATTTATTTATTTATTTATTTATTTACGGACAAAGTCCATTATAAACATTACAATTAAAAGAAATTTTTACAAAGGAATAAAAAAATATAAGGAACAGAAATAAGCAGCAAAGACAGATGATAGATTTTTTAGATTAAGTAAAAAGCATAGGCTAACTATGCAGATTCTTTAGCTGATTTGTAAAGAAAGACATCCTTACACCATAATAATCAAGATCTTGATGATCGTTCACCCGCCTGATCATTCTGGGCAAAGGCGACTGTGCACCATAATTGGTCCTGTAGTGACCGAGGAAAAGCATTTCATTATTTCTTAGTCTACGGGTGGGAACGTTAAAAAGAATCTTTTGCAAAATTTCAGGGGCATCAATGAGACAGTTCATAATTTTATACATGCAGATTATATCTGCAATGCATCTGCGTTTTTCAAGACTTGATATGCTTAAAAACCTCTCCATATCAGAATATGAATAGTCTCCTCTTTCCAATCCCATCTTCCATGCAATTTTTCTTATAAAACGATGTTGAACTGATTCAAGGCGCTTGATATGAACAGCATAATGAGGGGACCAGATTACAGATGCATATTCAAGAATAGGGCGAACTAAAGAGCAATAAAGTGTTTTAAGTGTAAGCATACTTTGGAAATCAGACGTAGTTCTATTAATAAAGCCTAAAATTTTTAAGGATCTGTTTACTATATTATCAAAGTGTTCCAGAAAAGTTAGTTTATTATCTAGGATCACTCCAAGATCTCTTATAGAGGTGACAATCGAAAGAACTTGGCCATTAAGTTTATAATCAAAAATAAAAGGATGTTTACATTTATGGTATGAAATAATTTTGCATTTATCGATGTTAAGTTCCATGTTATTAGTTTTGCACCAAGTATGAAATGCATTTATGTCTTCTTGGAGTCTGACACAGTCATCAATATTTTTAATTAGCTTAAGTATCTTGTTATCGTCAGCAAAAAGCCAGAATTTTGTAAAAGAAAAAACATTAGCAGCATCATTAACAAACAGATTAAATAGAAGAGGGGCCAAGTGGGCACCCTGTGGTACACCAGAAGTTACTAGGAAGCTATTTGATATGAAGTTATTGATTTTTACACTTTGTTTTCTATGTGAGAGGTAGGATTTTAAAAACGATAAAAAGGGATCTCTAATGCCTACAGCACGAAGTTTAGCACATAAAATGTTGTGATCAACTTTGTCAAAGGCCTTGGAGAAGTCTGTATACAGTACATCAGCTTGAAGATTATTCTCGAACGCTGTAAAAATAGTATCAGTAAAAGAAAGCAAATTGGTCGTCGTTGATTTGGCTGTCCTAAATCCATGCTGCTCCTCAATCAGCACATTTTTAAATATAGGTGTTATTTTTTTTGTAATAATTGATTCGAATAGTTTAGGTACAGGAGATATCATTGAAATGGGTCTATAGTTAGTTACGTTAGATTTATCACCAGATTTGAATATCGGTCTTATTATAGAAATTTTCCAAATATCAGGAAATACACTCGTTGTTAAAGACATATTAAACAGTAAAGACAGAGGCTTGGCAAGACTAGATTTACAATTTGATAGTAGTATTTCAGGAATACCATCTGGACCAATACATTTACCATTACCAAGTTTACTTAGAGCGATTCTGACATCCTCAGCTGACACTTCACAATTATTCAGGTCTACAGTATTAGTATAGCTAAATAAGGAATTAACATTGGAAGAATTATTAACATATACTGAAGAAAAATGCGTTGCAAAAAGATTAGCTATGTCGGTACCATTAGATATTCTACGATATTGTTTTTTTGTGACGTTCGCATATTTGTTTAAAGAAATTGCAACCTAAGAAATATGTTGTTCTTATAAAGATAGCCATATTATTGGATACAACTGAAATTCGATTTTTTTATTCCATTGTTAAAAAAACACGAATCGCCAAAAAAATAAACCTGAAACAACTGATTTTCGTTTTTTCGTTTGCTGTATTAAATCCAAGTTTTTTATGGGGATTATTTTACATTCAAATACTTAGTTTATTAGGTTTTATTTATTAATCTTATAAATTTATTGCATTCACAAGTACACATATTTAAAACCGGGGAATCTATTATCTTTATATAATATCATTCTACTGTACGTGTGATGTCACTAAACTCCTATACGGTTTAACCGATTTACGTGCGGTTTTCAGCGAAATGTAGATCTTTGAGCTGTTTGAAAATTTTCAATCGAAGCTGTAAAAAAAAGTTAGAAGCATAAATATTTTTTTCATCGACCTACCAGGGTTGCATTCGACGAGAATCCAAGTACAAAAAAATAGAAGGATGTTGTTTTCTTTGTATTTAAAAAAAATATATTTTTGAATGTTTCCAAACAACATTCGCTTTTTATGGATCCCAATCAGATTATTTTCTTATATTCCTTATAATTTCTTCCCATTTGTTTTTTTAACTGGATTTTTGGTAATACTAAAGTAATATTAACTGACATTCAATACGTTTTTAAAAATAGCATTCATGTACAAAGTGCACCCCTGTTGGTATGAAGAGCTGAGTTTGACATTTGCAAAAATAATTCTTTATTTGAAAAAGAATTATTTTTAGTTTTGTAATTCAATTATAAACAAGTACCTAGGTACATGCTATTCAATAAAAAGTCATTTTCTAAAGTAAAAGCAGGCAAGCCTACGTTCTGGCAGAATAACGTCTGTCGGGTCCGCTAGTATTATACAAAACTAGTGGATTAGAAAATTAATACGGAGCGTCCTCTGGTTAGGATAGTCTCCATCTAGAGCCTCAGCCTGTTCTAATAATAATATAACCATAACAAAACAAAGCATTGAAGCTACATAATGAGGAATTCCACTGTTTTATAATTTTTTTTTCTATTAGCGTACTATTTAACTAATCAAAAATATTTTTTTTGTGCGTTATTTACAAAGATATGATTTTTTAAAGTTACATTTATCAAATACCGCGCCAAATGACGGTAATCAGTGTGTCATTTTTCAGTAGTGACGTCATGAAACGGATTTCAGGTCGTAGATCGTAATTGAATTATTCGCCGCCAAATCACCAATCACAAATTATACTTTTTTTTTTCTAAACGTTCCTTACAAAACGTTCCTTACAAGGTGCGGGGGCTTTAAAGCGGAAACCGGAAATACTACACGTAGATATAAGGAGTGACGTCATTATTTACGATTTTAAAATGAATACTATTTTTAACATTTTTTATTTATTTTTGCGTGCGTTTTTGAGATATTTCATCTTACTCCAAAATTTTTAAATATTTACGTGTACGCGAAAACATTTTTAAAATGTAATTCCGGGTTGGGCTGGAATTCCTCATTATAAAACCTTTGTTTTTAACGCATACTTCCAAATTAAGGTCTTACAATAAACGTGGTTCTCATGCCTCGTTTGACTAAATATCAATATTATTAATTATAAATGATTTTCTACACTTTTATGGACCGAATATTTGATACGCGCGTCACGTTACCGTAATGTAATACACAACAATTGCTGTTAGTTCATTAGTTTGTTAGTAAACTGGAAGAAACAAGTCCGATAGGGAGAACTAGAACCGTTACAAATTTTTACATATAAGACCCCTGAAAAATTATTGCACAATATTAATATAAAAAGGTTTTCTCTCTCACCCGCATAAATAAAAGTTTCAGCTCTTTAACTTCACCAACATCAACAGATGAAAGAATTGAAGGAATATATATGTTCAAATATAGACAGAATGGTGAATGTTACACAGTGTGTAAAGTGGCCACTTAAACCAGCCATTGACAGGTCATAAGCCCTGTAGATGCCTAGACTTCTATATTACCTTCTCTTAAATGTTCTTCATCTATGTTGTAATATGTTGATAAAAAGGTTTTTTTACACTAGAATATTTCATAGTCCCTGGACTGGTACCTGAAATGTACGACTGATCATCTTACCTTCATGTAACCAAAATAATCAAGATACACTGCGATTGGTGTGCCGATGCAGTGCCCTGTGCGCCATTAGGTGCAGAAAGAGAATGATGATGATAAAGATTTCTTCATGATTCTTTATCCATCTTTCAAAAAGGCGTATCTCGAATTTGTCAATTTTTAAGACGGCTTTTTAAGACTTTGCTTGAAAATTTTTCACCTTTAAAAATAATTTTTGAAAAATCTTAATTTATTTTGTTGAGTTTTTTTATTATTTTAAGTATGATGCCCATTTACTTCATAAATATATATTTTTTTTAATATTCGTTACTTAATTTCGACAAAAAACTAGATACGCCTTTTTAAAGATGGGGGACAAATTTATGTGAAATACATTGACGATATTAATTTATAAATAAATAAATTCTTTAAATCTTACCTATTATATTTACATATTTACGCGTCTCTTATTTTGTATATTTTCGGGCATTTCATCAAACAATTTTATTCCTTTGTATATAAGGCTTCAGTTGGGAATCCGTATACGAAGTTAAAATATTCACCATCAAAACAACTGAACGTCGTCATCATCTCGATTTTATTTATACAAAACATTTCTCTTAATAATTTTTTAATGCGTCACATTTTATAAAACATATTTTTAAATACTATTTACGTCATGTTGTTGTAGTCAGCGCGTAAACTTACCATGCAAGCGGTCTCGGGCTCGATTCCCAACATGATTAAGATAAAGTATTTATTTAAATAGCCCCTGGGCCTCGATTACAATGGGAACTTAACATTTATCTTTAATTTTATCTACAAAGTTAAATTATGTTTTCCGTATGAAAATCAGAATACGCATACAATTTTTTCTTCTAAATATGTTCAGTTATAGGTAACCGACGAAGATACCGTAATTTTTTGTAAATATACTCATTTTCGTACACAAATATCGGTTTTCTATTTAGACAGTCGAAGATAACTCTGTAAACTTCCCATTGTAGTCGGGGCCCTGAATATTTTATAGATTATCTTACCTTCATGTAACATAAATGATCAAGATATGCTGCTTTTGATGTAGTTGGTTTAACTGTTAGTATTAATGTATTTTTAAATGATAAATTTTACTATACGTTATTAAAATTATTAAAAAAACTTCTTCTTCTATCAAAAACGTTTCTCACAATTCAGAACTGATTGAAGTAGGAAAATATCCAAAAAAATTTGCTGGCATTTTTAATGACTATTTCTCTAATGTGCGTATAAATTTAGCAAACAAAATGAATAAATCTCAAAATCCCACTAGTAAAAATAACAGTAATCAAATGGTTAATAATAAATTCTCCGATTTTGAATCAATTAGCGAAAAAAACGTGGAAAACATAATCAAAAGTCTGAGAGTGTCAGCTAGTCCAGGATATGATAGAATCAGCGTTAAGACCATTAAAGAAATTTGTAAAGAAATAATAACTCCTATTATTTAAATAATAAACAAAAGTTTAGAGAAAGGATTGTTTCCCACAACATATAAAAAATCTATAGTTATACCAATATACAAATCTGGTGACTCAACAAACGTTACTAATTATCGACCAATATCCCTTACCTCTAATATAGCAAAAAAATTGAAAAATCTGTTAAAGAACAACTTACGAATTTCCTTCAGAAAAACAATTTACTTAATTCACATCAGTATGGTTTTAAAGAAAATACAAGCACACAAGATGCTTTAGCTAAATTAACTTCGATCATTTATAAAAGTCTCGACGATGGTAAAAAAGTGTTTAGGTATTTTTATTGACTTTAGAAAAGCTTTTGACAGTATATCTTATGATAAACTAATAAGTAAATTAATTCAAATTGGTATTTGCGGAAATGTTTTATCTTGGTTTAAAAGTTACTTAAGAGAACGTCAACAGATAGTGAAACTTAATGACACTTTTAATAATAAAATAATTTGTTCTGATTTTGGGATACCTCAAGGAACAGTAATTGGACCTATTTTATTTATTATATATGGTAATAATATTTTTAACAAAATATAAATAGTGATATTATTTCATATGCTGATGATACCGTACTCATTATAAGGGTATCTTCATGGGACGAAGTAAATTTAAAATCAAATATAGATATTAATAAATTAAAAGAATGGTTTGATGACAATATTTTGTCTCTGAATACTGAAAAAACATATTACATCACTTTTACATTGAAAGAACAAATTATACCTTCTATAAATATTTGTACACACACAACAAAATGCAATGAAGGATATCAGTTTCATAATGATAATTGCCTTCAAATCACTGAAAAAAATAGCATTAAATATTTAGGCATTATAATTGATAAAAATTTAAAATGGAAGGAGCAAATAAATAATATCGTAAATAGAATGAGAAAACTTATATTTGTATTTATTAGATTAAGGAATATATTAACCATCGAACAATTAAAATCAATTTACTTTGCATTCGCCCAATCCATATTACAGTACGGAATAATCGGATGGGGTGGTGCTTTTAAAAGAAATATTTTACCAGTTGAAAAAATACAAAAATTAATTGCAAAATTTATTTTAAAAAAACCTTCTACTTTTCCCACTGTTCAATTATTTAAAAAAATTAAGGTTTTAGATATAAAATTGCCATATAAAAAGAATTGTTTGCTTCAAATACATAAAGATAAAATAAATAATAGTATTTCTAGGTCTCAAAACATAAGTACGCGACCTAGAACAGGTGGTAATATCTAAATTCCTAAATTAAAAACAACTACTGCACAACATCATTATACTTACAGAGGAATATTTTTCTTTAATGAAACGAACAAAGATAATAAAAAGTACAGTCAGGAATACAATATATTTAAGAAAGAAGTAAAAAAATACATCTATAATTCTTCTTTATGTAACACTGATTGAAAACATCGTTAATATCTTTTTTGTAATTTATATATGTTATTTTTAAAATATTATTAATAAAAATAAAATAATCCATTGTAAGACGTCACTCCCCATTATGTACACAAGAATAGTTTATTTCTTTATGGGAAACGTTAATGTAAATTTATGTATTTGATTATTGTAAAAAAATGTATTTAGTTGTAATAATGTATTTTAATTTGTTATTAATAAAAAAAATATTTGTAAATAACCACTTACTTTTATTAGTTTTACTTTTAATTTAACTATACTAAACTATATGTATAATAAATATTGTATTTTTCACTGAATATCTAAAAAGCAAGTGCTGTTTATTGAAGAAACAAAAAAAACTTTTCCGGACCTAATGGTACTGTGTCGGTACACTAACCTCTGCGTATCTTGACATTTTTTTGTAAAGGTAAGATGATCAGTCTTTCGCTTCAGGTGCCCATCCAGAGACTAAAAAATATTTCAGCATGAAAACTATAATACTTTAAAAAATATTAATTAAGATCGGAATTTACTGTAATAGAGAGAGAAGAAAATTTTTTTAGAAGGGAAATGGAAGTCTAGGCATTTTTAGGGCCTAGAACCGCCATTGGATAGTTTTAGTGGCCACTTTACACGCTGTGTAACATCCACCCTTCTGCCTTTGTTGAAAAATATTTTTGAATTTTTTGATACCGGTTAGTTTAATCAACAATAAATGTTTGCCCTCTTGTTGCAATAAATGTCGATCTAAGCAACTCCCTAGGAAAAAAAATCCAATCTATCTACAAACATTTAGACATTTTCAAAATATAATTCATGTTATTTTATCAACATTTTATCTGCCATTAAAAATTGACTGATTTTTTATAAGATTAAATTAATATAACTCATTTTTATCAATAAAAATTAATTATTTCTTGAGATATAATTTCGTTTGTTGTCAACGAAATAAAAACACAAACTTATCAAAATGATTTTAATCAATCGTAATAATATAATTATTTAATTAGGTTAAAAATGGGCACTTTTTAAGCATACAGTACTGAACAAAAGTTCGGTAATTATAGCAATTTTTTAAACGGATTTTTTTTTAATGTCTCTTGTTTCACAGTAGTAGCTGCTCGCTTGTAAAAAATCTACCCACTAATGTCAGATACGCCCCTTCTTTATTTACATATAAATCTATTTTTTTAAATTTATTCACAATATATTCATTTAAATATTTATTGAGATACAAGTCCCAACTCCATGCAACCAAAGTCCTGTGTTGAGTTCGGACGAATATATTATGTATTAAACTTTTACAGTCAATATTACCATATTTACTACATATGACAAAAACATAATTAAAAAATACATGGCAAATCCAATATAAAAAGAAACATGCAATAAAAAAAATATTAAAAATATTTTAAAAAATAAAAAACAAAATTGATCCAGTCTATGTATAACGCTTTTTGAAAATAGATTTTATCCTTGAGAGCTTTACACGCTCTTTCAAAATGTTAAACACTCTCGGTGCGATCAAGGAGAGGTGTCTCTAAGCAAAAGTCCTCCGGGTTTTAGGTTTAACAAAATTCATTCCCTGGGAAAACCTCGGACAAACGTTTGGCTGAAACCTTTCCCCATTGTTCTGCCAGAAGTGTGTCCATGCCTTTTTTAGGTAAGGTTGCCTCACATCCAGTACCCCCATGCACTGGAAGAACTGTTCTGATGGATATGTTGAAGGACGCCGGGATATAATTCTAAGACACAATTTCTGCAAAATTGTTAGACGCTTTAAAATGGATGCCGCACCACCTCCCCAGCCAGTTATTCCATAAGTCACAAGGGATTGAAGCAGAGAAAAGCACACACTTCTGAGAGTGCCAATATCCAGAATTTTTCTAAAAATATATTATAAAATATTTGAGTTATTGAGTTTTTCCTTTCCCCCTCTCCTTTCTTTCCCATTTCCTCTCCTCTCCTCACAATGTAGTGTACATTTACAGTTTATTTTAGTTTAATTTTGTGTAAAATTATTAATATGGTCGAAATGCGATCCCTCAGGCGAATGTGTGGTAAAACGATGTATGATGGGTGCACAAATGTCGAGATCCATGAAGTGTGTAAGGCTGAGACACGCATTATCGACAGAATCAAGAAAGGGTTGCTGCGTTGGTTTAAACATGTAGAGCGAATGGACAGCGAAAGAACGGCTAAAAGGATCTACGATGCGAATGTTGATAGATGCAGAAAACGAGGAAGACCGAGAAAGACATGGCACGATCAAGTCCAATAAATACTTGTAGATGGACATGTCAAAAGTTGGAATATTCGGCGTGCGTGCATGAGAAGATGTATGAATGTAGAGGTAGCGAGGTCTGTATGCCAAGATAGAGTGATATTGCGTTCAATCCTCTCTGCCTACCCCTACGGGGAAACGGCGTGATGGTTTGTTTGTTTGTAGAATATGTACATATACCTACTACTTATTTTCTCAAATTGAACGGTTTGGGTAAGTAAGTAAAGAAATTGTCTCAAGGCAATGTGCCCTTTCTTATATGTATATAAAACTTATATGTGAAAAAAGTGTAAAATAAATAAATTAATAAACAAAGGAAAACAAAAATTGTAAAGTGCATGTGGACTTTCGCCCAGATACTTGGACACAAAGGTCAAGTTAATGTATTCATTATTATTGTTTTGTCCTTACTTAACCTCAAAGTAATCCATTTATCATAAAAGTAGGACTTATTAGCAAACGCTAAAATAATGAACTACTTGGAATACGTAATGGAACTGTAATGTTTACTTCAAACCGGGCACACATAGAAGTGACAAAGTATTTGAGGTTAAATGCCACGTATGACGTACGTCAAGCTATTGACCATTTATAACAGCGGCCGTTACGATAGTTGAATATATTAATTTATTTTAATTTTCCGTCTGTATCCAGGCGCATAAAGAAATATAACCAGAATCCTCGACGAATGTTTAAGACTCGATGGCTGTTCCGTATTACAATGGAAAATTTACATTTTTCTTCTTAATTTAATTTTCTCCATGAAAAATATAATGTATCATCATTATTCCCTTTCCGCACCTAATGGTGCATAGGACACTGCATTGGTACAACAATCGCAGCGTATCTTGATTTTTTTTTCGTCGATGATGATCAGTCTTACGCTTCAGGTACCAGTCCAGGGACTATGAAATATTCTAGTGTGAAAACATCTTTTGAATAAATATCCCATATCAACCATGTCGGGAATCGAACCCGAGACATCTTGCATGTTAGGCATCTGCGCTGACCATTACACCGTTTTTTTTTCTTAATAATATTACAGATTACCGACAAACACACTATAAATTATCATACGAATACAGACATTTCTGCACATATATATCGATTTTACTGTATACCGTCTCGATATGTGGCGATGAAGATAGCGTTTGTAATCGCGGCCCAGGCGAAAATTCTGAATAAGGTCGCCTCGTTGTGTAGTAGCTGACGCGTTTGCCTACCATTCTCGGGATCTTTTGTTTGATTCCTGGGAGGGTGGAGGTGAAATATTGATTAAAAAGATTTTTTGAATTGCAATATTTTATTGTTACTGGACAGGCACCTGAGCCGTAAGCTTGATCAGCCCATCGCCGTATTTAAGGGGCTGTCGCCCAGTCACTTACTCAAAAAGGACAGTAATACAGGGTATTCTTTAAACCCTGTCACATCCGAAACCACGATGATCAGTATGAGCAAGAAGACATATTGGTACATTAAAATAATTTTTAGAACAAATAAAATTTACAAAATTAAAATATTTAAAAAAACAAATGGTTGCTTACTTCTGCAGGGGAGAAACGAGGTTGGGGGAGGGGGGAGTCTGATATACCATCAACCACGTGGCGACGTCTAATATTGTCTTTTAAAAAAAATTGATCGTTCTAAATATTTTTTTAAATATGCTTATATGTCTTCTTGCCCATACTAGTCACCGTGGTTTCGGATGTGACAGGGTTTAAACAACACCCTGTATACATGTTTGAAAATTTTAGCTAGCATATTAAAAAAATTGTGACAATTTTAATTTTCAAATATTATATCCTTATTTTTTTATGTTCTAAAATGTTTATTTCAATATTCATATTTAAAGCCTTTGTAGAAAGTTTATTCGACGGAACACGAAAAAAATATTCGTGCGCTTACCATTGTATTTTTTGTTTATTCAAAAATTAAAATAAAAAAAACGTGAAACGACCCTATTCGATATTAAACTATATTGGCAGCCCCAGGGTAGTAGAATAGCGCATCTATTTATTTAAATGTCATGAGACCTTGACGTAAATCGACTATCAGAAGTATGGTTACCCGTACCCGTACGTGAAATGTAAAAATACAATGCATTATTTAAAAATCAGTCAGTCAAAAAAACGAACAAAACAATTGTCAACAGGTCACGTATTTGGGTCCTTCTAATTACCGGTCAGGTGTTTTGCCCGCAAAGAGCGCTAATTTTCAAACAATTAAAAAAGGTATTTTATATTTTAACTATCGTCTATACACCAGTGGCGAGCCGGGATTTATTATATGGGTAATCTACAAAAAATATAATTAATTTGAACCTACATTTACACAACATTTAAATAATATAATTATAAATGACATTTATTTCTGTGGTTTTGTGAAAATAAAGTCACACAAAAATTATTACTACTAATAACGCAATATACATGGCTTTATTCCATACTATTTTATTACGATACGTGTGCGGTATATTAAAAAATACCACAATGACATTCAGAAAATGAAACATTTAAGTTTGTAAGTGAAAATTCTTCATGGAAATTCCTTGTAATTTATTATTTAAATAAAAGACGAGTGATACTTTAATCCACAAATTTGAAATATACTGAAAATAAAAATATGATAATTTGATAATGATCCTTAAGATAAAAAAAACATTATTTAATTTACTTTCATATAATTTTGAATTATCTATCCTTACCTTTGTTTTGTATGAATACATTGAACTCTTTTATAAAGATAAAGTCGCGAAAGCGATGAAACCGGTCACCGGATATTCCAAATTTGTGGATTAAAGTATCACTTGTCTTTTATTTATATAATTCAGAAGATATTTCCATTATGATCTAAATGTCAACACTGAGCACTGGCCGATTCTTTTTAAAATGAAAAGTGCCAAAAACGGCCACTGCGAACGTCACATGTCCTATGTGATACATAATATGCCAATGGAATCCAATCGAAGAAAAATAGTCCTTCGGAAATAATTTTCGAAATACTGGTTTCCAAATAGAGAATCTTCAAATAATATTTGTAATCTGCAAGCTTGTTTTAGTACGATGATGATGATGTAAAATGTAGTGTACTCTTTTGTATGGAATAATGAGCTGAGGAAATCGGACAGTTTCATCATTCACCGAGAACAGGCTGGGCGCTGGGCGCACTTCATCGTTTTTTTTTGTAGGAAAATATAAATGGTGGTAGTGATTTATAATAAATAACAATTATTTTATTTATTTTCCCATAAACATAGTTACTATGAAACATTATTAACGAAATTCAAATATTATGGTAAGCTGTGCATAATCGCTTATTTGGATGATTCGCCACTGCTATGTACATGGATGTTCTCTTAACTTATGCAAAGTTGAAAAATCAACGACAAAAATATTCCTTACGAAGAAAGGCACTCTCACTTTTCTTCTTTTCTTCATACAAACGTATTCTCGTATTTTCTCCCTGTATGGCAGTGAAACACTGATTTTTTTACACACTGTAGATACTCATTTTAAGATACGCGTGTCTCTATCTACTTGCGTTTTTGATCCATTATTTTTTATGGAAGCTAGGATCATTCAAAAACCCAAAAAAGCGCCCAATTTTATTTGCTCTTATAGGAGGTACGGTATTCAAATACGATTAATAATTTTTAAAAACGGAAAAGGTACCGATACAAAAAATTCTAATCTGGCACTCTTTTTTTAAAATCAGTAAAATCGGTTCAGTTTTGGGGTGCGGAAAACGGGACAGCAAAAAGTCGATTTTAGCTAGGCAAAATCAGTCCGACGCTCGGCGGTGACTTGCTGCACCACCAATAGTACCAGCACAACACAGGGTCATGTTTGGGGTCGTATTTCATGGAATCTATGAAAGAAAGCTCAAAACAATATTTTATTTAATTGTAGAGTGTCTCCAGTTAAATGATTACCAATAATATTAACATATACTTAACGAGACACATTTCTAACTAAATTGGCATTTACGTAATTTTTAATTCGGTTTTTTTTCTGAAAACCAATGTTATTTTTTTCTTCTTTAAATAGTTAAAACGATGCAGTTAAATGAGTTTTTTTCAATTTTATCAAATCGTTATTTCTCGTAAGCTATTAGTGTTATCTATGGCTTAAATGATTTATGTTTTATTTTTATTTATAACTTCTAACTTTTAAACGATTAACCCCCCTTTTGAAGTTTTTTTTTTGTTGATAACTTTTCATACATTTTCATATGATAACGGTCGTTCACTTGAGGGACTTGAGCCCGGGAGGCATTGTACTTTTATATACTGTGTTCATCGAAAGATCGCCATCGATGGTCTTCCAGAACGGTCTCCGTAGGTGTGAAAAGGGGATAACAATATAAACATCAAAACACCTAAAACAAGACCCGAGACAATCGTTCATAAATTTAGGCCAAGTGTCAATAATGCGCTACTTCAAACTTTATGATAAACGTTATAAGAGTCGTTTTTTCTTTGCATTATACAAGTTGGGTGCTTCTTATCTCTCCGAGTCTCGAAAGAGAAATCTAAAACCTTATGAACGTAAAGCGCATGCGTGAAAATTTGGAAAAATGCTTTGGGAACTAGACGCAACTTGACAAGCAGCATCCCGCGTATACAACAAATACTATCAAGAACAAGATACTAAGATATCCAGTACGTACGTTGATATAGGAAATACGCGTATGTAGCTAGGTATGTATACTGAAGATATGGTTTGAATCACGTGCACCCGAGTGATAATACCCTATTGCTATGGGATCTAGACGTAATTCGACAAGCAGCATCCTGCGTATACAACAAATACTATCAAGAACAAGATACCTAGATATTCAGTACGTACGTTGGAATAGGAAATACGCATATGTAGCTAGGTATGGATACTGAAGATATTGTTTGAATCGCGTGCACCCGAACGTTCTCAGTGAGAATTTTAGAAATGACATATTTGAAGGTTTTATTTCGTATTTATAGTGTTTTTTTGTAAAATTCATATTATTTTTCAAATTTCAAGGGATGCGCCGCATCCACAGTATCTATGTGACGTTGCAATATATTATCATTAGTAATACAACGCACCTAACATTTGAATCACCGGAGAAAAGGTAGTAGATGTGTGTAGCAAGTACCGACGATCATTGAACGCAGATAATATCTGAAACTCGAAACACGTGGAACGAAGCCAAGTTCGTAAACCACTAAAACATCACAGCATAATACTGTTGAGAGGGGGGTCATTGTTTACACTGCGTTTTTTCTCTCTTTGGGGTATGCGCACATTAATCATATGCTATTTATTAAATCTTCCAAGAGCCACTTTTGTTTTATGTCCCAATTTCCAGATTGTTCAATTCATCACACGACTTTAAATTCTTTGAGATAGATCTTCCGGCTTTTCGAGATCTCTTAGCGACTAGACAGTGTGGGATGAAGTTGGATTGGCATGGTTTAGAAAATTTAACTTTGAATCTATTTCAACATAATTATGCTTAATTTTAATTTTAAGCTTCTTTAAAATACCTCAATCCTTATGTAGCTTTCTGCCTCGTGGGTTTTTGAACAAATTTCTTTCGCCTAAAATGTTTTAAATATTCCATATTGCCTTAATTTTTTCGGATGACAACAATGCTGAACTCGTTTTTTTTTTACTATATATTTTTGACTTTATGTCCCTTTTGCTTTACTTTATTAGCAACCGAATCTTTTCATTTTTATTGCACCAACGCTTAAGATGACATGAAAAGTGAAAATTCATAAATCAGATAAAAAAACATATTATAGCATGATCTAATAAACCCGTTTTGGTTTTAAGATTACTACTCGTATTACAAACATAAGATGATGAAAGAACTCCCCCGATAAAATCATTTAATCTTGTTTATATTAGTTACTCCATTTAAGAGCTAAGAATCTATTTGATAAGCAACATCAGGCCATATATTTTTAATTAAATGCGTAAATATTTAATTAGTTTGTTTTTCACGCATATTTAATAAAATAACGCGTAGGTACTAAACTTGTTTTAGTTTTTGGGAGTTTTTGTAGTTTTGTTATTGAAAATAAATTATAAGAGGCGTGTAATGTAAAACTTTTTTACGTTGTACGTGTGAAATGCGCCATTGTGTATCTAACCAAGAAAAAAACTCTGCTATTTGTTGCGTCAAAGATTGTCTTAGGTCTGCAGCTTCTTCTCAGTGGCGTAGAAGCAATAATTAACAGCATGCATACCTAGCGAACTACACAAATAATGTCTACTATCATAAATAAATGTATATTTTTTTAATGTTTTGTTTTATAATTAAAATATTTTTATATTTTGGTCACTAACACTGCTTTTCTTAAATTGAACAGTTTGGATAGGTAGGAAGAAATAGCATTAAGGCAAAATGCCCACCCTAATGCATATACCTATATGTAAACAGTATACTGTATATGCATATCAAGTGTTTCAATAAATAAATAAATCAATACTGAGGTGTCGTATGCAAGTCAGTATGGAGGTATTGCAACGCTTTGGACCAATTTTTTGGGGAAAATTCAAGAAAAGTCGCTATGAAAATCTTCCATGGTCCCTTTCGCAAAGAGTTTTCACCAACCGACTCAGTCTTAAACAATGCACTCCATAAAAAATAACATTTCATTTAATAATACTCACAGATTCTCCAGGGTGATGTAACTGAATGTGAAATGAAAGGTTTCCAAATGGTATATTACAAAGTTTATTACAAGATAAATAAAAAAATATACGGATTAATATAATATGAGGCTCCAATTTAAATTAAGTTTTTATTTAGCGACTAAAAAACTAAAAAGCTACCTAACGTGGTGAATCTAATAAAATACAGTTCTCATAGAATCTCAATCGACTTCTTGAGGAGGTCCATTATTAGATTCCATCCCAATGGTCATCATCTTCATCATTTCTTCCTTATTGAATATACTACCCTCTAAAAGTTTCTTTCTGAGTAAGGAGTTCTGATTTCCAGTTGCTTCGAGTTTTGTATTTAAATAAAAATAATATATTGTTTTTTTTTACGGGAGAACCACCAGTATGATACAAATAATTAGTGGACTCATCGCCCAAAAGCTTTTATGTTACATCTTAATGGGAATATGTAGTTGGAAAAAAAACATATTATTAGAATCACGAACATGGAATTTTGATTAGAATCGAGATCAAGGAAGCTCTATATCAAAATAGAATAACATTAGTTGCTTGTTCAGTTCTACATTGGTCAAGTTAAAGGTGGTTTTGACTTACGATTTCGGCTCCAATCTCCCGCTTTTACAGTGACATCTTATTTTAATTTTTCTTCACCAGAGCGCTTGAACCGCACAAGTTTTGGCTGAATCGACATTTCTGACATGAGCCGCATTTGAATAGCGAACTCTTTTACCGACTGTAACGCTGTAACCCTACAAAGTAAATTATCGGAATATTATTTAGTCATAGAACCTACTTAGTCGGTAACACGAGAGTCTATTATACATATTATATATTATGTACGATGTTTAAACTTTTATCCTCTCTTATAAAACCATGAAAGCTGTAAACATGAAAGCAGAGCATATCCGGAATAGCAGAAAAAAAACAACAAGAGTATTCGATGTATATTATTTTATTTTATCGTTATTATTCCCTAATGTGCAACTAATGGTCCATAGATCAATGCGTTGGAACAAGAGTGAAAAAGTTCAGTGGTTTTTATTTTATTTGTTAATATATCAAACTAAGCCAAAACAAATATGTTTTATTTTCATATATCGTATTATCATCGCTTGTCGCTGTCAAAATACAGCAATAGGTAAATTGTACAGATCACATAGGATTGATAATCATTTTTGGTAGTTAGAGAGGTAGTTGGTGACAGTGGGGTTAGTTCAGTTTCTTGATTCTTTTTTAAAATCCATTTAAAAAAAACTATTTTCGCTTGAGCTTTAAAAATTGACATCCGCCGACTGCTTCTAAAATAATTCTTAAATATTGAATTTTTATGTGCTACCTACATCAAAACTGTCAAATATTTGCATTAGTAAATTGATAATTTAGACAATAAAAAGAGGATTATAAACATTATAAAAAATCTCACTGTGATCGTTCTCCATTTGCACATGACACGCATATTTAGAATTTTTATTTTTATCACTAAAACATTACATATATTGACTTTTTATCAATTTCGGTTCGGAGCTAAAAAAACACAGTACGCGCGCATGAAAAGTTATAGTCGTTCATAGGTATTGTATTAATTTAATTAATTTCAATTGTATAAGAATTAAGATTAATTAATATGTCATAATGATAATTTGATAAAACGGCAGTGTTTGAAAACTGAGGCGTCCAGATGTAATAACCGTAAGGGTTATTGTTTGTATTATAAGGGAATGTCTTAGTGAGAAAGAGAGAGTTCCTACTGAGCAAGGAGACCGCCCGCTGGGACGCTGCACAGTTCCGAACGACACCAACCGGGGGTTCTGTTCTATTTACCGGTTTATTTTTTAACGATGTTTGTTATAATAAAGTATTTAAATAAAAGTTCGTCGATTGCTTGATTGGAGAAGAGTAGGCAACCCCCTCATCTGAAAAATCTGTCCGTGCTGGCTGCTTCTATTGTACCACTGTTGGTTTGAATGCGAACATTGCTATGATTTTTGACAAAATATATAATTTGAAATTGCTCCGCCCGTGACGTCACTTATTGCCGTCGGTGAGTTGTCCTTACTGGTGATTTGGCTTCCCAGAAACCGGAAATCTATCACAACAATCATTCCTTGATTCGGAAAAACTTTTGACGTAATTCAAAGTAGTTCCTTTTTAGTAAAACTATTTTCATTATTTTTTCATACATTGTCGAGAAACTTCACCGTACAATTAAATGCTCTTATTTTTATCGCGTGGAACAAAACATTTTTATATCCGATTTCCCGTAGCAATGAACTTCCTCGTTGCATTGTTTCTCGATCAGTTGTTACAATTCTGAGGGCAGACAAGGAGTGTTATATACCGCAGTAAAAGCAGAATCTTTTGATAAACAGTTTATATCTTTTGCTTGTTGATATGTAATTTTTTTTTTTAAGGAATATCCCGCTCAGCCTCTATTTAGAGGCTTGTCTGCAGGGTGAGATATAGAGGACATGGAAGGAGGTAATGAGCAATACACCACAACACCCAGACCAATTGAGAAAAAACCTGTCTTGGAATTTTTTCTTGCAACTGGCGGGAATCGAACCCGCGACTCTGCTTTCACGACGAGGTTTGAACCCGAGACCTCGTGCATTGCCTCAATTTTAAAAATGCTTGCCTAACTTTTTGACGTTATTATGGAAAAAAATATTTGAACCAGATTTTTAAATACCGCTAAAATCAAACCAATTGGTATAGTAATCCCTTCTGACATATATAAACTTTTTTCAGTATGATTTACGCACTTAATTATTAAATGTAAAAAACGTTTAAAAGCCGCTGTTAATAAATTTGAATGTATAAGATTTTATTTTCACGCGTAACCTGTTTTAAATTTCAGCTTTAATAGCGATTAGAAAAAAATAATTACATTAAAAAAAAAAAACCTGTTGGTCAATCCTGGATGTTTATCGCGGGGCGCAGCAATAATATCTTGTATCTATTATTTTATTGAATAAAATTTATACAAAATATGAAATAAAACTTTATATCGCCTTACGATAAATATAATTTATTTCGATCTAATGGAAAAATCCACTAGGCCACGTGTAAATCTTAATAATAATTAACTCTGTTTTTTTTTGTTATCTAATTAAAATTGCTGATAAAAATTCCGGGTCAGATTAAAGATGCAAATGATAAATTTGATAAACACGAAAAAAAAACGTATTGGTTAAATTAAATTATGTTTTCGAGTAAAGGCTCACCATCTCGTGAACTAAAAAACCAAAAGAAGGTTAAAGTTGGCTTTAATAAATAAAGGCGTTGACGCTCGTGCTTTTAATGGGCGTTGCTGGCCCGAGGAGAATAACAACCTGTGTACGTCAATGCCCAAAACTTTAAGCACTTCTTAACTAAACGGCAACTTCGACAGACGTATAGAAGATGAATAGATGATGGACGATGCGTATATAGCATATACGTAATATATAAAATAAGTGTCTAAAGTCTAAAGAAACCGAATATGACTAGCAGTTTTAAACGGGTTTTTAGTACTACGCCTCCAAAATTCATAAATTCATATACACATACAATTAAACCAGTACAAACAAATAATATTACGATGACGTCCTGAGTCGGACACGGATGTATGCATTAATTATTTATTTTATTTATTAATAATACACTTTTTTATTTTTTATTTATTTATAAATCATATAACACAAAGTATTTTACAAGTATAATACGTTGAATTACATTCCCAGGAGTTACAACAACTCAATTTGGGATATTAATATTATTAGCATTTAGAAAATAACACATATTGAGAACAACAAAGAAACAAAGCAAGTTTAGCACCTTTATAACTAAATACACAACAACAATATATACGCCTAAAACCTTTTCTTATTTTTATTCATTAAGTTCAGAGACACTGTGACGCAACCAGAAATGACCTATACATGTTAACTTGCCAGACTCTAGAAAATCGCTAGAAAATCACACATACATACATTTATTTTCATGCACACATATACATATATCAATATCAATATCAATATTATACAAATTTATAGGTACATTTTTCGGTCTCGTGGTGTAATGGTCAGCTCGTTTGTCTACGGTGCAAGAAGTCTCGGGTTCGATTCCCGGCATGGTTGATATGGAATATTAATTTAAAACAGGGTTTTATATTTTATAGTGCCTAGACTGGTACCTGAAGCGTAAGACTAATCTTATCGTCATAAAGCAAAAAAAATCCTTGTTGAAGTTCCTTGAACCTACAAAAGAAAAATATATTTATCAGAAAGCAATCCAAAAAGAAGCAAAAAACAAAAATATTCAGTAATCGCTCAGCAACGATTAAAAAAACCTTTAGCAGAGGAAGTCAAATCGCCTCGCGATCCGTAATAAATTCAAATACGATGGTAGTACTCGCATTTTGAGTACGATCTATTTTTTTAAGTCGATGATTGGATCTAACCGTCTAAGAAGTTAGTATATTCATATTTTTAGGCGTTGCCTGTGTAGGTTAAATAATTCAGTTAGAAAAATCTCACCCGCATCAATAGAGGTTTTAGTCTTTTAGTGCTTTAAGTTGAAGACTGGATTTAGAAAAAAATCATCTGCAAAATTAACCCCCACTCTCGATATAAATATAGTTAATATACCAATAAATATAAGAACTAACCGCCTATGGCGTTTTATATTCATATTTTTAAGCGTTGCCTTATACATATACGTAGGTTAAATAATTTAGTTAGATGTACTGTCTGAACATTTTGTTAATTATCTCTGTATATTAAATATTCTTTGTTTATTCTCGGATGTAAAAATATTTAAAATAAAGTATATTGTTAAGTGTCCTCGGCACGGGTAACTCCAGTGAGGTCAAATTATTTTTATTATTAATCTGTGTTTATAATTTTTAAAAATTCAAAAATAAATATATATAAAAAATCTCACACACATCAATCAATATGGGTTTCAGGGCGTTCTTTTTCAAAAATCAACAGTTTTAAGAATTAAAGAAATATGGATGTTAAAACATGATAAACAGTGTGTACAATTGGCACTTACAGCAACCAATGATCATTCAAAAGTTCTATAAATGCATAAATTTTCATATTCCTTTCTCTACAACATTTTCCATCACTGCTGTAAAGTGATAATTAATAAACACATATTGCTTAATCAACTATATTTTGAGTTTGGCCCAATTTTTGTAGACAAGATGAAGATACAACAATTAATTAATCATTTTCAGACGTTGAATAGTACGTTGGTGAAATAATTCAATTAGATGAATCTCACCCGTATAAATACAGGTTTCAGCTCTTTATCTTCACAAACATCAACAGATGAATGAATTGAAGGAATATAAATGTTCAAATATGGGCAGAATGGTAAATGTCTCACCGTGTGTAAAGTGGCCACTTAAACGAGCCAATGACAGGTCATAAGCCTAGACTTCTATATTACCTTCCATAAAATACTTTTCATCTCTGTTGTAATATGTTAAAGTTGCTTAATGTATTTTATTAAGTTTAAAAAATACATACACAAGTTATTGATCAAATCCGTATAGGTATATACTAAGATATACTAATTATGTGCAAAACACATTAAACTCTGATTAATTTTATTTTTTGTTTTGTTTTATTTTTTTGTTTTGTTTCATTCTTTTTTAAATCCCGATCAGTTATCATCTCCAAAAATAGTTCGACCATTTCGTATCGGTCAATATGTCTGGCTCGCGATTTGCGGACAACATGCTTCTACCACATCGTTTAGGCATTTGGCACTGACTTTCGAATCTGCCAAAAATGTTGTAACTAATTACATACATACACGTGTATATAACACAAATCAAATCAACTTGAGAAGAAGGTTTGCTAAAGTAAACAAATATGTAAAAAGACACACTCTATTATCTAGACGTGAAATCTTGAACTGTGACTTAGTTCGTTTATTTTTTAGTGTTGATGTATAAAATGTATAAAATAACTTTTTTTCTCGTTATTTTAATAGCGCGCCCACGACTTTAATCTCAACCTTTATGTTTTTTTTTCAATAACAAAAAGCATTAATTTTCTCTTTAAATATCTAAATATTAACCCGCATATAGTAACATAGAATATTATGTTTATATACCCGCTGGCAGCGCAATATTAAAATACTTTTATTTTTATTCCTATTAAACGCACATTATGAACATATCGTTTAATATCGGGTGCTTACCTATGAAATTGCGAAAAATAAAACTAATTTTCTTTACTAAAATTCATCATCATCATTCCTTTTGGCACCTAACTGAATAGATCATAAGTACACCAATCGCAGTATATATATATCTTGATCATTTTGTTACATGAAGGTAAGATGATCAGTCTTTCGCTTCAGTCTAGGGACTATGAAATTTTCAAGTGTAAAAACATATTTTTAAATTCATGTTTCATATCAACCATGCCGGGAATCGAACCCGAGATCTCTGGCACGGCAGGCAAACGCGCTCACCACTACACCACATGATGAAATAATCGAAGTATATTCTTACAATATACAATTTTGACATTTTAATGGTTGATTAATTGATGCCTTTGCTTTCATGCGGCGAGAGTCCACACAAGTTATAAAGGCATTATTTATTGATTTATAGGAGGTACATTTTTGAACTGTAAAAAGTTCACATTTCGAAAAAATCGTAACAAGTTTCAGCAAGGTCCTGCGAGTATATTTTTTTTTTTCTTGATGGTCTTGTAGCTTATCCAGGGTCTGGTTCTATTTCTCACACATAACTGGATTTTTCATCCTCCCGGACACATAAAAATATCATACTGTCGAACAATTTTTTTATGTTCCTATACAGTTAAATATGTGTAGATCTTTTAGTTTAAAAATGTAAATTCACGTAATCCTTGACGTGCCTTTAAAATATAATTATTTTTTAAACGGTTAATTAAATTTGTAATGTCTGTTGAATACCAATATCACTATAAAAACAATCCACACAATATCACAGTGTTATTTTTATAATTAAACACGAGTATAACATTTATCACGACATCAGAATAGGTTGTCCCTCACTACACATGTTTGTGTAGATACGTAATGTGATCAGCTGATTTCGCAATTCAGTTCAAGCGGTTTCCCAGTGCATGTGTACTTAACGTACCGGACTTACACTCGTCTTGTACCCAAACGTACGTGATGTTAATATTTACAAGAATCAAGGTACCTTTCGTTCAGAAAATCAACTGAATAAAACAGATTTTTTAATTGTACGTAATGCTACTTAGAGAAATAAAAAAAATAGAAAATACTTTATAGGGCCTGCCATTTAATTATATATACATATTCACATTGGCACATATATTTACTTTATATTTGTATAATATATTTTTTTAATTTCTTACATTTGATAAGCTAGGCATTTATAATAAAGTAGTTTTAGTTTTTCTTTTTTATGTTATTGTTTTATTCATATAGGACTACTTATGCTTTAAAGATAGAAAATCTCCATCTTAGAACAGACTGTGCCATGTTAGATGGAGACTATCATAAACAGAGAACACTCCATTTTCATTTAACATTAATTGGTTTTATATAGATTTCCTATTATTAAGTATGTATTTTATTTATTTGCAATAAATTTATAAAAGAAAAAATATTCACTTAAATTTTACAAACAAAGTAAAGATTTAAACCAGTGTTTTTAAACTGTAGGTCGTGACCCCCGGGGGGTCGCAATGTCTTGCTTGAGGGGTCGCGTTCACAAACAAGACAGCAGTAAAAAGCAAGGGGTTTAGGACATACTGGTTTGTGAAAGGGATGCTAGTCCGGAAAATTAATGATTTAAATCATCATTATTCCCTCGATGATGTAAATCATTCAGCAAATGCATTACTTAAAAAAAAAATATTTTTCCATCTGTCAGATTGTCAAAGAAAACAAAATGGACATTTTGTTAGTGTTGCCAGGGTAGTCAAAATGTTTAAGGTACTCGGCTTTTGTAATGAGAGAACTAATGAAAATTGGACCACTAGGATTAAACATCGCCGTGGTGGACATCTGACCGACATTATATTTAAAACATCAATATTATTTATAATGACATAAAAATATCCGTTTTATGCAAAATAAAATTTGTTTAATTTTTAAGTTCAAGGTTTATGAATTAAATAAGTATTTTTAAATGACCCTTTACTTATCTACTATGTTGTGTCAATCAATGTTTCCGCGAGTGCAATATAATTTAGAGAAATTAAAAAGTTGCCTTTTGAAAAATATATATAAATATGTTTATATATCTTACATTTTTTTGTTTTGATTATATTTTTCGCAATCTGGCAACATTACGCGGTGACTTTACGCATGCGCGCGGCGAAATTGGGGCAAATTGGGATGTTTTTTGGACACAGTCCGATGTATTCAAATATGATTTTACGCTCCTTCTGGACTGTTCTAAATTCTATGACATTCATTTTAAAGATGGATTAACACCGCAATATTTCACTGTCCGTGGACTGGTACCAATACAGGGGCTGTTCACCTTTTTATGTAACAGATGATCTAGGTACGCTACATTTGGTGTTACAATATAGTATCCTAAGCACCACTGAGTGCGGATAGGAGTGTGTAGACATGCAGACTGACAAAATATCTGAAGTATTTGGTTTTTATACTACTCCTACTTGGGCAACAGCATTCGATGATCGAATAAACAAAACATTTTTTTTTAAATTTCAACCCGTTTAATTTTCCTTTGAAACACCGCATCGGGTAAATTTTAAAGTTTTGGTAAAGTAAAAATGGTTGAAATGAGGTCGTATGTATGCATAAATTAATGCACAAAAGTCGATTAGTGGTTTTGTCATTAATATTGTTTTTTCGGAACATTTTTCCTTAAATTTAATCATCATCTTACCGCTCACTTTAAAGGGGAACACACGAGCTCATCATATTTTTGCGTCTTATCCAACTTTGCTTAAATTACGAGGTAAATTTTAAAATTATTGAAAAACCAATTACATATTAACTTAGGATATTTGTTCACCTCCTGGTGAAATCGACAACGCGTTTGCTTACCATGCAATGTCTCCGGTTCGATTCCTGACGTGGTTGACATGAAATTTTAATTAAAAATTGTTTTTACCTTGGAATATTGTAAGTAAATATCAATTTTAAACTTCTTTATTTGATAACCACTTTACGTATTTAATATTGATAATTGTTTTTTCATTCAATTTCCAAACAACGCAGTTATAACTTTTGGTAATTCTTGTGTGGCTGAAGCGTAATACTAGTCTACATAGGATACAACATTTGATATATCTCTCTAATTTATTTCAATGATGAAGTTTTTTTGTAATCTTCACAATATGGTCACTGTCACATTAGATTAGGTAAGTAAAATTTGTGAAATTTTAATATGAAAAATATTTATATTTACTATGCGAAGAACAATTATACGCGTAAAAGTGATTTCAATACCACAGTAAATCAATTTTACAGTAATAGAACTTATAATAAGGAAGACAGAGACGCTATTTTGTGGCCAGTGTTTGTGTGAAAGAGACAAAACAAAAGAGGAAATTCATTCAATCAGTAGATAATTAGCAGTAAACTAAAATGAACGCCAGTTAATGACCAACGTGTCTGTTTTTTTTTCAAATGTCTGAACTTCAAGAATATTATGTCTTTCGCTTAAGATAATACGATTTTACATCACCGCGTATAAAGGATTTTTTAGCACAGCCTTTGAAGAGTTAACAACACCGATGTATACCGATGCAAAATGACTAAAATTAAAAAGCATCATATAATAGTTTTTTTTCTGTTTTGATTGATAAAATAAAATCGTCCATATTAATTCAATCGTCCGCCCTGTTTTCTATCGGCCAGCGCGTTTTCTTACCATGAAAGCAGTCTCGGGTTGATTACCGACATGGTTGAAATGGACATGAAATGATTATTTCAAAAAGTGTTTTTTCAGTGCTATATTTCATAGCCCCTTGGACTGGCACATGAAGTGTAAGACTCATCATCTTGCCTTCATGATTAATGTACAAATGCACAATTCGGTTCGGAAAGGGAACGGCGATGATGACGAAACTATACAGAAGTCTTTAAAACTTATATTACATAATTTATAATACGTTAATGATAAAATATTGTATTTTTAAAACACCTGTTTAAATACGATAAATATAAAATATCTCAACTCAGTCGCCGTGGCGCAGTTGGTTAAACGGCCAACAGTGAAATAAGCGTCGCTGGTTCGATTCTCGCCAGTTGCAAAAAAACATAAAACTTATAAAAGATTTTTTTTTTATTGGTCTGGGGGTTGTGGTGTATTTTTATTACCTTCTTCTATATTTTCTCTCTCCCACCTGCTGCCGAGCCTCTACAATATAGGCTTGGATGATTATTGCTTTGAAAAAAAAACACTAAAACTGATTTATTTAAAAGGTACGTTAGTGTTTTACTTTATAAAAAATATGTATGCATCGGCCGGGAATCGAACCCGGGCCGCCCGCGTGGCAGGCGAGCATTCTACCACTGAACCACCGATGCTACGGTGATTTCCTCGTGATTTGTCTATAAAGAGAACGAATGTACCTAAATCATTACTCTTATTACTTACACATTACACTTGATTGATGCATTCTAAATTCTAAATGATACATAACCCAGGTTAAAAGTGGCCTTCTTAGAAATTATTGATGTAATGAAGATTAAGCATTTAATCCGTCATTTTTTACTAAACATCTTCAATTTATTTATACGAATAAATTTTAGTCGTTCGAAAATATTTTGGAACAGAAAATTAGAAATTTTATCTTTAAAACATCTTGCTAAACGCTGCATGTATTTATTTTAATTTATATTTGTGTGTATTTACGAGTAATAAAATATAATTACAAGACTGCATATTATCATATTCGTTTGGTATAACTATTAAGTGAAATTTGATTAACGACTAGATCTATGATAGAAATATGTATTAATTCCACTCTTGAATAGGCATCTGTAATATAGTCGAATATTATTATCTTTATATAAATAATTCTTATGTACGCGTGTATGTCACTGGACCGATTTTTATTTAAAAAAATGTTTGTTTGAGTGGAAAAAATTGGTTTAAATTCATAATTGGACCCGGTATATTGCACTTCTTGTTTAATTATTCTTTGGGCAACAGCAAATCACACAATGACCAAATGAAAAGATTGAAATGTCAAACTCAATGTCAAATGTCACGTAGTACATAGTTTATCGAAAATTTGAATACCGAAAAAAACGTTTGCTGAACCAGCAAATAGCAGGCAAGCCAACGTTCGGGCAGGACAACGTCTGTCGGGTCCACTAGTTCTTTTATATAGATCGCCGTAAGTCTGTTCGCCGTAAATTTATTTAAACATTTGTGTGCACATCAGAAATCACATGGCATAGCAATACTGACATAATTATTTTTTTTCCAGTAACGTAAACTTTTTACTGTTTTTCATTATGGCGAAACATATTAGATGAACATATCAAAAATATATTTTGCCGCAACAAGTCGGTTCATTAGAACAAGCATTTGCCCACAAAGGAACCGATTGCACATTTAAGCATTAATAGTATTTCTGGCTTGCCAAATTCGTATTGTGACTATTTTTAGAACCAGCCAATTTTGTCCGGGTGTTTTTTTAGCCATCTTATCTTATAGTATGTATAAATTAATAAAATAATAGGTTTTTTTCTCAAACTATCGAGTTTCTCAAAACACCGATTCAATGCAGATAATTGTTTGAATTATAAGGAACAGCAGATTTCAATGATTAAAATTAATGATACAGAGACGAGTTAAATGGGTAGAAACAGCTGGACCGACTCGGTGAGACAAGCTACTAGCGTATCTCTCCATAAAGCTTCCGGAAGTTCTGGAGACAGGCCGATAGAGGCGGATCCTGGTGATGTGCTTCCTTCCTATCACCGTGACCATGACTGCTGAAAAAAGTGAGGAGAAAGAAAACCCGACAAAAAAATCGATTATTAAATTGAAGAAAATCAATCTCATCGCTCCAGAAGCATCCAATTGAGTCACATAAGTGGCCTCAATTTTTTATTAAAACACTAATTAAAATGCGCAAATTATTCATTTTTGTTCCAAATCAAGGCTAGGAAGACCCAGACGGTTTTAGTTTGTTTGACCTTAAAAATTTTTCGTTACTCTTTTGCAGAATTGTTATTTTTAATACCGTGTCCTAGTTTTTATTACTGTTACTGCCCGTTTCCGTTAAATAGCTAAGGTCAGCAAAATCTGTTTGCGTTTTTTGTAGGACTTGGGCGAGAAAAGAGCTTGCCTCTGACATAAACAATTTGAATATCCTTTTTAAGTTTTACAATGGAATTCACCAAAATACTTGAAAGGTTTTTAGTGATTATAACATAGGATTAGAGGTTGAGATTTAAAAGCGAGGATTTGTGGCAATAAGTTCCCGAGGGCCGGGATGACGTCAAAAACGAGTTTTACGTATTGGTAGAAACAAAATAAAAAATATCAACTAATAGCCCGATGAATATTGATTCGATGACGTCATTTAAATCCATAAAATGCCATCTTTATAGTTTGTTTTATCCGTAATTCGGAATTCTCGTTCATTTTTAAATGACCAAAATATTACAACCGATTTGACATCATATCCTGTTAGGTTGCTCTTGCATGGGAAATTTTGCGTCAGGAAAATATTTACTGCTTTCAAGATTTAAATGATTGAATTATATTAATTCGGATTCTTTGAGGTCACTTAAAATTATTGTTTAGTGTCAAATCAGATAGCTTGCATCTTACTGAATACTGGAAAAATGTTTAATTTATATGCAGGCGAATTCCATAAAATTATTTTTAACTTTCCGGTAAGCAAGGTAAATTTAAAAAATAATAATGTTTTGAAATATGAAATTGTTTTTTAATAGTGTCAACATTTTTACACCTAGAAGCTCTTATATGTCAATAGGGGAGAATCTAGGTACATTATTTGTGCATCTAACCCTTCGTTTTTAAAACTGACAGTAACATCAGAATTTAATTCGACTTATATCTTTCTCGTATTTGAAAAAGGCTGTTTAGAAAAGTAACTGGCCACCTCAGACCGATTAAAAAATTAAATAAATTGTGATTAAAGCAATAACTGTTTGGCGGAACAAAGGTTGTGTCACTTTAATTAAGTAAATATACGTGAACCATGGGGTACTAGATCCGTCGGTACAAACCGATGTACTTACCTACCTCAAAACTTAAAGGTGGCGGAGTCGGTAGTATATCTTCATAATCGCTCGGGAGAATTTATCTTCAACTATACCGTCATGGTGAAGGTATGACGTCCTTAGCTTCTCATTATAATCGCAGCCCAGGCTTCTTCCGCTTAAGTAAATACCATGGTGCATAATATTATTTTATTTTTATTTTATTAGGGAAATCAACAGTTCTACATACATATTTTTAGTAAACAAACAGATATAGTGTATAAACTCAGAACCAATAACAGATTTCCACATAGTATACAAAGTTAGTAAAGAATATATATATTAGATATCAAATAAATACATACAATTTATACATATAAAAATGTTATTTTCAAGTACTCAATAATCAAAGATTTTTTAAATATTAATTTTAAGAACATTAAGTTACTGTAAATTGGGCGGGATAAGGACAAAAATGCTTGAAGATAGGATAAGGAGGGGGGGGGGGGAGATGTACATATTTATTATTATAATGTCTACTAAGTTACATAATACATTTTTAGTTTAAATTTATAAAATGCATATTACAGTTTATTAGTGAATATTGCATTTTTCAGTTAAAATGGCTGATGTTTTCCAAGTAACGCGTTTAATATGAAAAGGGTTGACAATTTGGAAGAAGGTATAATAATGCATCTTGTCGTATCTATGTTAATACCGATCCAACTACCTGGATTAATAAGTGCTAGATTGTATAGCTTTTTAAATAATACAGCGAATTGGAATCCAGCAAAGTTAATTGCACAATTAAATATAAATTAAAAACTTTTCCTTAATTTTTGTTTCCCAATAACGAATAGATATTTGGCAATCCGGATGACTGGAGTTTGGATAAACGGAGTTCTACTGTATACATATTATTCGGATATAACGTATACATGCCGTAGTCTATCATCACCATCCCCCTTTCCGAGCCCTGTGGTACACAAGGCACTGTGTTGGTGAGCCAAATGTGGCGCATTTTGATCATCTGTTACATGAAGGTAAGGTGATTAGTCTTATGCTTCAGTTGCCAGTCCAGGAACAATGAAATATTCCAGTTCAATCAACTTTTAAAATCAGTATGTCAGAATCGAACCCAGGACTTCGAGAATGGTAGACGAACGCATCGACCACCACACGACGAGGCGGACTTATCTTCACTATTTCCTTATTCAGGATTTTTCCCTTTGAGCAGCTATCGAGTCGAAAACACTAGTCCAGTATTCTGGTTCTATTTCACACACAGAACTTTATTTTTCATCCACTTGGACATTGAATGTATGTTATATATAATTTATAAATACTTAATTCATTTTAATGACGGGGTTTTCAAAACTATAGAACCCATAAAACAGTATTTATGTAGTTTATAGATAATTTATGAGTAATATTAAACTAATATCAAAAATTAATTACTGTTATGCATAATAGATAGAAAAATATCACGTTTTTTTACATTTTTTAAGTAATAAAGATCTATGATATACTGTCCACTAAAAAAAATATTTTTTTGTTACTTATTACTAGCATAGAAAATGTTTTTAAATTTGTAATTTTGAATTCCCGCAAAAACGGCCATTCCATTAGCCACGCCCCTAATACGTCACAATTCATGTTTATTTATTCCTGACCATTCAAATTGTTTTAGATTATTGTCACGAAACTTGACGTCACAACTATCAAGGCCAAACATGTCGCGTTTTTCTAGTGACATATTAAAAAAAATATTTAAATGAAAACATTTCTCCACAATATCCATATTGATTTAGAAAATACAATGAATTATTCTAAATTTATTTCATATATTTTAATAGGTTTTCGTAGTATGTGGTATTTCCCGGCGGATAGCGGATTTTTATCAAATATAAATAGTAAAAACTTTATTGTTGAATGTGAGTTAAATTTTACGCAGTTTAAAAAATAATAATTTGGAAATATCATGCATATAACTGTTTGTCTCTTTTTTTTTATTTGTCCGTAAGCAGATCTCGGACAGCTCGGTATAAGATATTGTATGTACTGACTAGCAGTCCATTTGATCTACCAATATTGTCATTGTTTGAGATTTTAAACTCGGACGTTGAGTCGACAAAATAAATTGCACAATGTATTATACGCCATTTCGGATTGTACGCGACCGTTTCTTCGAATCTCGGATCTCAATGCCGGATGCCGTGGGCAAACGAGTTTAAATTGATTGCCTTTCCATTACTTCATGCGGTAAATAGAAAATGCAACTTGTTGCTGTGTGCATCACTACGGAATATTTGGATCGGGGAAATCGGAAAAATAATTACCAATAAATCTTTAATTATGGCTTCTTGCCAACGTTAAAATTATGACATTGATTTTAAAGATTTCATATCTAAGATACATTGTTTTATATAGGTACTGTAGTGTTTTATATAGGACTCATGATTTCATTCGTATTCCAACATGTGTCCGATTGCAAAGCTGTTTTTGCAACGTGGCGATGAGTTGGAAAAAAATAGACTGATGGTAACATAGATAAATAATAATATATTGTAAATGAACACATGTTGTATTTAGTATTCCTTGTTTTTCACCACGTGTGTGCATTTAACGGAACATGTGGTTTCCTTTTGGCAAAATGATCATGCTATTAATAAAACATCTAAAATTAAAATTTTCATTTAATTTACCTCTTTCCAACAATACGTTGCGTTGGTTGGATGCAGAACTGTTTTTAAATAATTTTATTCAAACTTTCATGAGATTTATTCGACATTTCCAGCGTCCATGAGTACTATTCTACAGGCAATTTAAGAAAATACTTTTGACGTTTCCAAGCTCGGGAAGTTTTGTAAATATTGACAGTTAAGTGTAAGAAACAAATGCCGTACTTTATTGATGTAGACGCCGCAATAGTGACGTACCGCCAGAAAACTTAACTATCGATCAACAATATTTACTTCATATTGAATATCGAATTATATTTGGCGCGTTCATTTTAAGGGGTTCGCAATACGATTAATTAAAAGTAAATTGACGATAATTTTAATATTGACATTAGTTTTTCGCCAAAAAAAAAAATTTAACTTTAAAAAATTAAATGTAAAATGCGCGATGGTCACTTAAAACTACCTCTATTTTTCTCGCATCTCCATCCCCGTCCCCGAAATAATGTCAATAATTACTATAGCACTTACGATTATTATTATTTTATACATACAAAAATTCTGTGTGTTAAAAGATGACACTCCCGAGTGAATCGAAACAAAACAATTATTACTTTTTCAAAAAACTCATTTTGGGACATTCAGATAACGATATTTATATGCAGACGTATATACATATTAAACTATAATATTATTTACAAAAGCAGATGAAACATTATGATACATTTTAAATCAACCACTTATCGCAAAAAAATAATTGCAAACTTTTATTCTATGTTCTAAGCTATTATGAGTATGAAAAAGTAAATGTTATAAATAATACGAGGTAAAAAGCATGAGTTATTAAGAATAACATATACATAATACAACTCAAAAATATGTTATTAAGTATTGAAAATTACATATTACTACGTAATACAAATTGAAAGAGTATGAAACAGTTTTCAAAAATTGCAATTTATACAAATACAAGCTAATTTAAACAATGCTTTAAATTTGTTCAAATTGTTTTGGACAAGAACTGGATTCAACCCTCTAGGAAGCTGTAAATATCAGCATATTACAACAGAGATGAAGAACATTTTAGATAAAGGAATTTTAAGGAAGGGAATTTTAGATGTTCATAAATCTAGCTGGTCCAAGAAGAAGTGTGAAAATTTAAAAATATTTTCAGACGTTGCCTAGTATGTGGGTGAAATAATTCAATCATATGAATCTCACCCGCAACAATAAAGGTTTCAGCTCTTTAACTTCACAGACGTCAACAGATGGACGAATGGAAGGAATACAAATATTCAAATATGGGCAGAATGGTGAATGGTGTGTAAAGTGGCTACTTAAACCAACCAATGAAAGGTCACAAACCCCGTAGATGCCTAGATTTCTACATTACCTTCTCTAAAACGTTCTTCGTCTCTGTTGTAATATGTTGATATTAATAGCTCCTTATGAGGTTAAATCCAGTCCTTGTCTACAAGGATTTTTACTGTTTTTTTTTTTTGCACCACAACAGGCCAGGAGGCTTAATTACAGTGGTGAATTACATCACAGAGCACCCAGGCTTGAGAAAAATCACATTTAAATTTTTGTGTTCTCACCGGGAATCGAACGCGGAACCTTCCGTGCGTGAGTCAAGCGTCTTGACCACTACACTACGGAGGCTGCCATTTAGACCAACTTAAAACATTGTTGACATATTATATATTTTTTTCTTGTTTTATCTTACCTTAAATTATGTATTCCGGTTGAGTGGCCAAATTAAAAAAATAAGTTGACTGCTTATGTGTTTTTTTTTAACTTTGACGATTTTATAATTAGTTAGTATTAAGATGTTTATTCGTAAATACGAAAACCCGTTTCCGTTCACCCCATGTGACTGGAAATTATTCAAAATTGAAAAATCGATATCGAAAATCGAAAGAAGAAAGATTGTCACAACACTATGGTAATCTGTCAAAAGTTCTATCTTACATCGCCTGAACTGTAATGTACACATATGTGAGTTCTGGTTTTCAATGGTGTATATGTTTTTTTACACGGAAATACTTTTAAACAACTCTCTAGTGTATTCTTTTACAGCCAAGGCAGCATATATCATTATTTCGGCGGATTAAAATGGTTATCGTTTCTGTCAAAATACCTCGAGTTTAGACTATGCAAAATAGCGTTCAGTTTTTCGACTTTTTCGCGTTTTATACCGAGATTTTGTAAAATAAATTACCTTCTTAGATATTATTACGTAGATGTACCTATGAAAAAAAAAAGTTATTTAACTGGATTTTCAAATCTATATTTTAAAAGTTTGAAAAATTATTAATTATTTGTTCAAAAAATGTAATATTAATGTAGTAATATTAATAATCGTGTATATGCGTTTTTTGTCGTATTGGTTTTTGTTTACCTCTCTTATCAATTCTATAGAAACAAAAATGATTTTCAGGTGGCCAGGTTTGTCTCGGGTCTCAAGAGCACGTATTTCATAATGTTTAATCTTTATAATTGAACATTATAAAGATTAAACATTATGAAATTCTAAGGTACTTTTAAGGTCTAGTTTAGAATACATAAGTTTTATCCAATTTTATTCATATTTTATTCAACATTTTCCATAACAATGAAATATAATATCTCACAATTTTCTTTTGAAAATTTTACATTAAAAAAAAACGTATTTTTTTTTATTTTAACACTTTTTTTGCATAAATTTGTTTGGAACATTTTACGTTATTGTTATTACAAAAGTTATCGATTTTAGGGGTACTAAAAAATAATCAATGCAAAAATTTATTTTATTTTATTAATTTAATTAAATTAATAATAAAAATTATCACCTTTTATGTTTTATTAAGCACAGTTTAGACATAAAACTTGACAGGCAAGCTAAATTATCAATCTTTTTTTGAAAAATGGGCCTGATTTTAAACATTAATTATCTCAGTTAGATGTTGGAGTAGCTTAACACTTTTTGCACAACACCATCCAACTATCGATGAAATATTTTGAATACCCTTATTAAACTTCTGCACCGCGTAAATATTAGATTGGCGGACATAAATACATCTAAATAGTTTTTTTTAAATATTATTTTAATGTGACTTGTTTTATTTTAGCATTCAGCCAACGATTAGTACCTGTAGTAGTACTGTGAACAACAAAGTGAACCATGCATAAAAATACTATTTAATGTAAATCCAAAAGAACCTTAAATTACAATTTTAGTTACTGTTTTTGTCAAAAAAAACTTTGAAACTGTTGTTTACTAGAATTGGCATAACTGAATTTTAATTAACTCTGTTATTTGGGCGTGAAAAGTAATTATTTTCAAGGGAACCTAAGCATTCCGCTACTAAATATTAAAATTAGGTAATTTCGGTATCGACAAACAAAGATTTTTATGCAAAGAACTTTGCATACAAGAAATCCACAGTTATATGCCCTTCGTGTTTACTTCGAAATTAAGTTAACATTTTGTCCTTAACTCTTGTGTGGCTGTGATGTCACACTAGTCGACATAGGACACAAGATTTGATATATCTCTCTTATTTTTTTAAATGATGAATTCGTATTTTTTGGAATCTTCAAATGGACGTTTTCACACCCGATTTGGAAAGTAAAATTTGTACCACTCTGCTATATGTAAATGCAAAAAATATTTAACCTTGCTACGCGAAGCATGAATGTCCGCTAAGTCAGCAACACATATATACAGATACCTTATACAAGACAGAGCACGAAGATATAAGTCATAACTAGGAAGACTTGCTGTTCTGCGGTGGGTGTCATCTAAAACAGATTTAGTCTTCTTTCGGTTAATTACAATGATGGGGGACGCACGCGCGTAACATGAGTGGCGTATTTGTGATTTTCAATTTATTTTGCTATAACAGGATTAAATTATATTTTTATTCCCATAAATTATGAAAAAGGAGTTATTAAACAGTAGTCTCCATGTTTTCCATTTTTTTCAAATGTCCGAACTTTAGAATATTCCGTCTTTTACTAGTGGTAACACGATGTTACATCACCACGCGCAAAGGGATTATTTACCACAGTCTTTTAAGAGTTAAAATGCGGCTTTAATTAAAAATACAGTTTAAACTAATGTAAAAAACAACAAACCTTAATTAGCATATAACATTATGTACAAAAATGGTTTTATGCCGCCATTAAAATGAATAAATGTCATGTAAGTAATTTGTCCATACATGTATGTAAAAAATCATGTTTGTTCGTTTCTTTGCACCGCGGAAATCCAAAATATTTGCATAAATGTCTCATTATAGTATATCGTTTACCATTTTTTTTATTATTAAATGACAGTGAGAAATTAACAATAAAATTCACTAAAATAAATAGATTTAAAAAAAATAGTACTTTTTTGATAATTTTAAAACCCTTTTTTTTCGAAAATACTCCTACTAATAATATGCTAAATTTATTTTGAGTCCATTGAGAACTCAGCCGATTGTTATTATTAACATTTAATAATTGAAAAAGCAATATATACATAGTCATTAAATAAATTCAGTACGTATTGTTTTTATTGTTGAAAATAATTTTGTAATTATTTAAATTATAAAATTTTATATTTTAATGACTAATTTCGTGGTTATTCATTATGCAATAAAATAGAAATAACTGTTTTGAATCACTTATTATTCAGGTTCAACAAATTACAACAGGGATAGAGAACATTTAAGAGATGGGAGTATGGCAATTTAGGCATTTACAGGGCTTATGACCTATCATTGGCTAGTTTAAGTGGCCACTTTACACACTGTGAAACATTCACCATTTTGCCTATGTTTGAACATCCATATTTCTTTAGTTCTTCCATCTGTCGATTTTAGCGAATACTTTCTTTGTTTAGTTTTTTTATTTTTTATTTCACTTTTTGTGTTTACATGTTCACTTAATTGCCATACTTACTAGTTCTTTGCTCAATGTATTAATATTGCATTTTTTAAAGTTATTTTTTATTATTAACTTTTTAAAATCATTCTTGTTGTTGAAATTCCATTTGTCGATGCGTTTTGAAGCTGCAAGACTACTTGTGATGTTAACTATCATATTATTTTTATCATATTATGTAAATGTTATCAACTATCAAATATCTAAATTTAGTAAATGGGGTCTAGAATTTCAACCGTCCATGCGCTCAGTAGCTGCAAGACTTGTTGTTATCTAACTTCCAATTTTATAAACTTGCTTTTTATTTCGTTTTTTAAAATATCACTTAAACTCTAAACTTCTTTGTCAAATATTTTTAAAAAAAATTAAAATGTAAATTGGGGCTAGATTTCTTATTGTCCATGCGCTCTGTATTTGCAAGACGTTCTGTTATCTAGCTCATGTATATCATAATTGTAATATATCACAATTGGAGACAAGGAACTAGAATCCCAACCGTCCATGCGCTCTGTAGCTGCAAGACGTGTTGGGACATTTATTTATTGTACAGCGCCCTTGAGGTGATTTTCACAAAAATGGCGCTATATAAATTATCCAAACATTATTATTATTATTATTATTATTAGCGAAGGAACTGAAATATTTTTAATTGTGAAGAGATTCATCTGATCGAATTATTTCACATACTAATACCCGTATGCAGAGACAAACCTTAAGGTTAGGAAAGTACATTCTATTGTCTTCACCTTCGGGTTATTCTCTGCATTTGAAATTAGAATGTACTTTCCTCACCTTAAGTTTTGTCTCTGCATACGGGTATAAGCAACAACTAAAAAAAAAAAAATTTAAACTTCTTCGTGGACCAGTTGGTTTTATCACAATCATCATCACCATTCCCCTTTCGCACCTAATGGTGCATAGGGCACTGCATCGGTAAAACAATCGCAGCGAATCAGTCTTACGCTTCAGGCACCAGTCCAGGGACTATGAACTATTCTGGAGTGAAAACACAATTTCAAATAAATATTTCATATCAACCATGTCAAGAAACGAACCTGAGACCTTTTGCATGCCAGGCAAACACGCTGACCATTACACTACGAGGCCGACATATTTTTTAATTACCCACCCATTTCGTGCCATTGAATTTAAACTTCCCACCGCCTCTCACTCACTTCCACAAATACAAAATACCACCGACTTGACATAAATAAACGCTTGTTTATTTTATTCGTATATTTACATATTGCGTAAGTTATCTCTTCATTGTTATATTCAAATTATTATTTTTTTATATGGTAGAATTGGCTTTGCACTTTTTAGCCATTTTACTGGAATAAAAATTATGATTATGATTATGACCTCGATATGAATCAGATGTATGTATACATTGTTTAAATAATAAAATTGGATAGTATTACTTTCTTGATTATATCTTGATGAGATACCGAAACCGGTCAGTAATTAAATAAATACGTGGTGAAAAATAAAGCTAACATTTTTTATTTGATTTCGATTTAAATTGAATTTGGTAAATATTTTTTATCAAAGCTTCATTTCACTTTTTAAAAATAAATGATGTTATTTTAGTTCAGATTATAATAATATAAATTTAGGTAATTTAAAAATATTTTGAGTATGTTCAAATGCTTGCGGACTGGTTGGATTTTCTCCCTAAGGAGTTGTTCAAATTGAAAAAAATGGTTCAGCCGGATGAATCTCACCCGCATGATAAAGGTTTTCAGCTCCTTTACTTCACAAAAGTCAACAGATGGAAGAGTTGAGGAAATGTGGATGTTCAAACATAGGCACAATGGTGAATGTTACACAGTGTGTAAAGTGGCAACTTAAACCAGCCAATACTCCCATATTCCCTTCTCAAAAATGTTTTAAAAACAAATTTAAGTGGGTAATTTATTTTGCGTTTCTCTTGTAGCTCAAATGGTATTTAAGAGAATCTACTTTTAAAAAAATAATTTTAAGGTCGTTAAACTTTGATTAATATGTGTACAAGGCAAGTTGCTTTTTCCACAAAAATGACGAAAATAGTACTTTAAGGTAATATTTATGAACTCGCCTTTAAGGTCAAATCGATTATGTATAGCGAAACACAGTTGCGAAATCTTATATTATCGGGTATTATTATTTAATATGGATGGCTGGTAAACCTAAGAACGAACTATTTTAATTAAATGTAATTAAATATTTGTATATAACCACTTACCGACTTTCCTGTGTCGAGACGTGCCCGTCTCTTCGGCAGGACACCATTTAAACTAACATGCAAAACTCACACCTTCACCTTGTTGCACAAAAATATAAATCCAACATGCCGATTTGAAACCACATGCTTTTTGTAAGCAACTCTTACATGCACTGATTAATTTATTAATTTTTTTGATGGTATGGGAATATAGGAAGTTATGCATGTTGTAATTGGTGTACGGACGAAGAGACGGTAGACATAGAGAAGTCGGTAAGTGGTTATATACAAATATTTAATGAGATTTAGTGAAAGACTACAAAGTTAATGCTTTTAATATTAAAAATTTGCATTTGAATTGTTTAAAAAAACTTTTCTTCCGTAGATAGGTGACTTCCGTGGAGTATGATTTCGTCAGAAACATATCCGTAATATAAGAACATATTTTATTTTTTTTTCATTTATTTATTCTATTTTTTATACATAAAAATGGTCCCTCACTAGGGTGTTCCGTGCTGAGGGAAACATTTTACAAAATGTGAAACATGCCTTAAATCAGCTATTTTACAAAGTTAACATAATAATAATAATAAAAAATTGTAATTAATCCAATTAACCTAATTATCATTAACATAAATTGTTAATATATATTTTTAGTTTTTTGCTGATTTAATTTTTTTGCTGATTTAACTTTTAAGATCCTCATGACTTTTTAACTTTTTAACTTGTTTTGACTTTTTAACTTGTTTTAACTATGTATTTATTTTTTTAAATTTTTATCACATCTTTTACTTTATTCTTTAATATGCTGTTTTTTTTTTCTTTCTTTAAATACGCTTTTTGCTATACAACATACTTACATTCATTTTTTTATTATGACTTTAAATATGTTTCTTACTATGTATTCTGTTTTTATGTTTTTACTGCATTTATTACTTTGTTTTAATAATTTAATTTTTTTGCTACGTTTTTTTTACTACATTTTTTACTATGTTTTTACTACATTTTTACTATGTTTTTACTACAATTTTACTATGTTTTTACTATGTTTTTACTACAATTTTACTATGTTTTTACTACATTTTTACCATGTTTTTACTCCATTTTTTACTTTGTTTTTCACTTTGTCCTGTATCTTTATAACTGTTTCTATAAATTGATTACTGTTTTTTATATTTTTTTTGACTGTTTTAGAACGGGGTAAATAGCCCTAGTTAAACAGTCAAAGCAACTTTACATAAATTATAATTTTGTGTATGTAATATAATGATAATAAATAAATAAATAAATGTTAATGAAAATATAAATGTTCATGGAAGCAGAGAGAGAGGGAGGAAAGTAGAGTTATACTACACAATCTCTTCTCCCTTTTATGTACTTTTTATTAAATGTTCATATTTTTACTTTTTTGGAATGAAATTATTTTTCCCCTCTCCTCCCGCATTCATAATAAATTAGTGTGAAATCTGTAATGGGTCTTACTTTTTTAAATTGTTCTTTTGTACCTTGTTTTTTATAAAGACTCTATGATTTTCTTAATAAATAAATAAATTAATAACAAACATTAAAAAACTAAATTAATCATAAAAAACATAACCAATTTATGTAGAACAATAGAACAAATTTCATAAACAGTACACACATTTTACCTATTTGGCTTGATCCACTCATTGATCCGTGTGCAACCCACCTCCGATATCCATTTCTTAATAGCAATTTTATATTGTGAGAACTTTCTAATTGTCCTTATGGATAATGGAAGTAGATTGTACACTTTAACCGAGTGTACGCCAATCCTCTTTGACCGAAGGTTGTATTTATTATTTTATTTGTTTGCAGCATCAGGGTGGAGTATCTAGTATATGCGTTAATTATGAAAAATTCGAATAAACCGTTCGCTAAAGATGACAAAAAAATGTTATTGCTAGGTGCGGATCTGAACAGAGGCCCATGACCTCTAAAACGGATCCGGGAAAGTAAATGGGGCTTTCAATGTCTTCTTCATGGTCTATTAGTCAAAGTGTTTGCCTATTATGCACATTCATGTGCCGTATTTTGATTATTTGCCACATGCAAAGATCTAAAAGTTTTTGGCCGGTAAAATTAGGGTGGGTTTACAATACTGATTTACAATTTTATTTAATCGTTTTATTTATTTAGTTTCTATACGCCACCGCCGGTGAAAATTTTGCTTAAGGAAATCGAGAGGAGATTGGTCAGTGTGTTGGTTAGTGCGTTTACCTGCCAACGAATAAATCAAATTAATTATAAAACGAAAAAAGTCAATCAAGACAATGTTTTTTCATCGGGCCGAGTGGCTTTTTGCTATGGTGTGGAACGGCCTTTGCGGAGCAAGTAAAGAGGAACTTTGGCTGAATAAAGTATTACATTAAAAAACAAATCTAAAGTAAATACTTTTATTAACCTTGTCGCGAATCGTACCAGGGATTTCATGCACGGTCGACAATCATGCTAACTTTAATTAATAGGTTCTAGGTACACTACGAAACGAGAATACCTATATTTAAAATCAATTTCTTAAACTTACGAGTAAATGGACGAACGATAGTTCTAACACCCAAAATGCATACCCTGTTCCAATGAACAAATCGTTCATGTATGCATATATATTTTTAAAGGCATTTTTAGAAATAAAACAATGTTTTGTGTGACTGAAAGTATGTTTAAATCATACAAAATGTTATCTTATTAAAGTATAATGCTGTTTATCACACTTTTTAAAAGAAATCCGATATAGTGCTTTGACAAGTGTTATTAAGCAACATAGAAAACGTTCTATCCCTTAACCTTTCCCTTACTAAGTATCCAAAAATTACACATGATCCGAACGGGGGGACTAAACGACCCCAGCGCCTACTTGTATATGGCGTTAGGAGAATAAAACGTTGAACGTGTTTATGACCGTGCAATAATTTATTGATGTTTTCGCGTACATATATTTTACTCATTCGTGTATTTTATTATTTTTTGTTAGTTTGCCGAATGCTTATGTACGTAAAGTGAAATTGACCCTTGTATTATTTACGTCTTTTTTTGTTTTGATATTGAATAATAAAAAAAAACTGTTTTTAAATTTAAAAACAAAAACAGGAAAATGCTTCTTTCTATTAATTTTACGATTACAAAAAATATACGGCAAATAGCTTTGATAAAACTTGAGTTATCGAATTAAAATAGGCATATGGAGGATTCGAATCCCCCCCTTCGAGCCGGCTAGGTAAATTTATGTACGAGTATTTTTTCTGGAATTTGATTCCGAATTAATTCGCCATCTTTATTTTCAGGCAAACATGCAAAAATATGAATGTATTTTTAAGTTAGCTTGAAATTGTTATCAGCATTATTTCTTCAACCACACATAATGATGCAGAGGGTACTGTATGTGTGATAATCCGTTGTTTTTAAATGGGACAGTAATCTTTTTTACTATCAACAGCAAAAATCATAGGAAATTGAAAAAATTCAACTAAAAATGAAATAAATACAAATATTGAGAAAAACTAACACGAACAAAATAAAATCAAAAAGCAATTAGGGTAAAATACATATATGAAGGTAAGATGTTTAGTTAACTATACATTTTATCACAACTTAAGTATGTGGAATCCTGGCAACTGGTTCAGATACCTCCAATTCATTTTCGTTTTCGTTTTCGTTGCCATGTTCATTTCTTATTTTCAATATGTCTTCATGAGTTAAAGGCTCCAGACCAGGCTGATCAATATCAGCATTGTTTATCAAGAAATTGTTTAAATAAGCTTAATGGTAAGTCATCTTCAGGGTCAAAATCTTCCGCATCTTCGCCGGAAATGTCATCTGAATGTAAAATTACTGGGCCGGGCTGATTGGCGTGGCATGTGTGAAAAGGGCCTATTAGAAAGAATATATTTTTTAACTCCTTATTAAAAAACCTTCCAATAATTCTTTGAAAATTCCCTAAAATGTATTTTTTTCATCTCGTTTTAGTATTTTGATTGTTTTTTTTTTTAAATTCGAAAAAAATCGTATCCATCATGACACATAAATATTGAATTCGAATATTGAACTTTTTCATCATCTATGAGTGCTGAGCCATAGTTGCGAGCGTTTTGAGGCGCGACGCGGGTGCGGTACTTAGTGCCTTAACGCGCCCGCGCGGTTACTATGGACCCTACACTTGTTACCGTATTTTTGAGTTCACCGCGCCCGCGCCGAGCCTAAAAACCCTAGCCACTGTGGCCAATCAATTATAATTGACGGCGTTACTTCTATTCTTTTTTTCCTGTATTATTGTATGTAAAATAACATTATTTGAATTTCCTTCGATGCAATTGTTTGGCGGATTCGTGTTTGTCCAATGATTGATTGATTTACATAGAAAATCACTTCAACGGTAGATAATTTGTGTGCAAACTTTAAATTCTATGAATTCGTGACTGAGGCCTGGGACTTCCGTCCATACCATTTTATGGGCACTCTTGTTCTGACATGTAAAAATAATGATGATATTTTCCGTAATATTTCCGTATAAAAATGTTATGCATATTGACGTATAAAGGATCCATAGAGGAGTTCTGCTTAAGATGACATACTTTTTTAGAAACTTTTTTACACTTCTAGAATAAGATCTACTTGAACAAATAATGTAATAAAACTTGAAGAATAACAAACCTGCAATATGTTATTCAGAGAAAACCAAAACTAAATATTTTCATAGTGATTTTGATCAATACTCAACCAACACGACGAATTTGCGCGCACTGTCTGCCATGTATGTTTATACTCTAAACGCCAACTGAACGCGTTGTTTAATATATATATACATAGTTGGATAATTTATATAGCGCCATTTGTGTGAAAATCACCTCAAGGGCACTGTACAATTAATAAATATCCCAGTACGTCTTGCAGCTACAGAGCGCATGGACGCTTGGGATTCTAGTTCCTCGTTTTCAATTAAGATCAATTAAAAATTATAACAGATTGGAGCTAGATTACAGGACGTCTTGCAGCTACAGAGCGCATAGACAGTTAGAAATTTAGCCCCCATTTACACATTTTAAAAATTGACAAATAAATTTAGTGTATTAATGATATTTCAAAATATAAATAATAAAAAGGAGTAAGATTTCAACACGTCTTGCAGCTACTAAGCGCATTGACGATTGCAATTCTAGACACCATTTACAAAATTTTGGTATTTTAAAGTTGATATATGAAAGCTAGATAACCAATCATCGTGCAGCTACAAAGCGCATGGACGAGTGGAATTCCAGCAAAGTTAAAACAATATTAATAAATTTATAAAAAATAGAGCATAGTAGTAAATTAACTATATTTCAAGGTTCTTACGTTAATGATTTAATATAATATATTATATTATTTTAATTTATTTCAAGAGGAGAGGGAAAATATTTTTGAGAAGTGAATATAGAAGTCTGGGCATTTACAAGGCTTATGACCTGTCATTGGCTGTAATTAATAAATTTAAATATGAATAACTCCTTAAGGAGGAAATCCAGCCAGTCTGCTAGCATTTGGACATACTCCAAAATTGTTGTATTATATTATTGGTAAACCATCATATCAGGTATGTCATCTTAAGCTGACTCCCCCTATATGGAAATTTAACTGTTCATAAAACTTCCTTTTAATCCAACGATGGTACGTATAAAATATGTATGTAGGATAAATAATAATTATACAAATTAAAAAAATTACATTTTCAGGCCTTGCCTGATATATAGGATAAATAATTCAAATAGTTGAATCTTACCCGCATTAATAAAGGTTTCAGCTCTTTAACTTCACAAACATCAACAGATGAAAAAATTGAAGGAATATAGATGTTTGAATATGGGCAGAATGGTGAATGTTACAGTGTGTAAAGTGGCCACTTAAACCAGCCATTGACAGGTCATAAGCCCTGTAGATGCCTGGACTTCTATATTAAATTCTCTTAAATGTTCTTCATCTCTGTTGTAATATGTTAATAGTTATTAATCTTACTAACCTTATTATCATCTTAAACATAATAAGCAATATGAACTAAAATAATAATTAAAAACATAACAAATTCATATAGACTTGTAGACCAAATTTCATCATAAACAGGATACAAAATTTTACCTATTTGGCTTGATCCACTCATCGATCCGTGCGCAATCCACCTCCTCCTTATGATGTATAGTAATTTACTTTTGATTGTTATGTGTTTACATAACTACATGAATAACTTAATATAGCAATACACCCACGAAGTATTTTGTACAACATTTATAATCACAAAAATGACATAAAAAATTCTAATCAAAACAAGAAAAAATCACTTGTTAGTTACTGATGGAATGGATTTCAAACAATTAATTGTGTTTTCAAAATCAATAAGGACATTGTGGAGAGATGTACACATAAACAAATATTTTTTAAATACGTCAATAGAAATACGCGACATGTATGACCTTGATAGTGGTGACGTCAAGATTCGTGATAATGTTCTAAACAAATTTGAATGGTAAGGAAAAAATAAAGCTGAATCGTGACATATTAGGGGCGTGGCCAATGAAATGTCAGTTTTTGCGGGAATTCAAAATTACAAATTTAAAAACATTTTTTATGCTACTAGTAAGTAACAAAAATTGTTTTTTTTATTGCACAATATTTCATAGACTTTATTATTTAAAAATGAAAAAAAAAGCAATATTTTACTATTGCGAGGGTAGTGAACAAATGATTAACAAAAAACTCACAATGGTAAACCGATAGGAGAGCCGAGTGTCACATCTTTAGGCATCACACACAGTACTCTAGTTATGGTTAACAAAGGTAGTGGATCTATCAATCAATTCAGTTCTAATCGAAGACTTTCAAAAAGCAAAACAGATGATAAAGGAATCGAAACAGAACTTGAATTGATGTAATTAATACAAGACAAAATGATAGAAGACTTTTTAAAAGATCAGTAAAATATATCATGAGATTTCCAAGAAGAGCCCGGATATCCACGTCCTTAAATAATTGGCGTGTTTGTATTGAAATTGCGACATTATATTCATCTTGTTTTGATATGTTTTGAATTCACAAGGCTAAGCCATTATAAACAAGATACTGTTATTGTTGGAAATAACGATGGTCAATATGGCGGTAAATTCTAAAGTGATTGTTAATATAATGCACGCCATAGTTTTTCAATTCAATTACAATGATGTGTTTAACTTAAGGAAGACAATATCATTATATTCCCTCAGGGTCTTTTTATCAACTCGCTGTCGGCTGTTCCGCGGTATGGGTACATTGGGTACGCTTATGTATTTCATTCAGACAATAGAAAATATATACTTGTTTAGAACTGCATTGTTATAGTTTCAAATAAATACATGCGCTGCAATTTTTTTTAAGAATATGTATCTACAAAATAGAAGCCTAGAAATTTTCGGTTTATAATCGATGAAAGTAATTATTTTCCTTACTATTTTCGTAGTTAATTACTTATTCTCGCCGTTGTCTATTTTGGAAACCGATCCTATATAAAGATTCCACGTTAGTAAAAACTTACCTTTGACCAACAATTAATAGACTTCGTTAGTTTTCTCCATACTTACCTTCTTCTAATGCTTGCAGACTGGCTGGCTGTTGAAATAAATTTAAATATGAACAACTCCCTAGGGAGGAAATCCAGCCAGTCTGCAAGCATTTGGACATAATCAAACATTGTTGAATTACTACCTGGTAAAAGAAGAAGTATTAAAATTGGAAAATTGTTTTCAGGCGTTGCCTAGTAGGTGATTTGGTTCAGCCGGATGAATCTCACCCACGTGATAAAGGTTTCAGCTCTTTTACTTCACAAAAGTCAACAGATGGAAGATTTGAGGAAATGTGGATGTTCAAACATGGGTAGAATGGTGAATGTTACACAGTGTGTAAAGTGGCCACTTAAACCAGCCAATGACAGGTCATAAGCCCTGTAAATGCCTAGACTTCCATATCCCCTTCTTAAAAATTTTCCCTCTCTGTTGAAATAAATTTAAAGATTTCAAACATGTTTATCACTCGGCGACTAGTTTATTATATTGTACACATACTAGCTGTTAGAGTTTATTTTAAAAAGTCGCCACCGGGGTAAAATTTTTCGGTAATCTTTTAAGCCAAAAGTCCGTTGCACGTATTCTGTCAAAAGTGTAATGTAGCTAAAGTTCAAAGGGTAATTTTTAGTTTTTTTTTTTAAGATTTGAAGTTATTATTGTTTCCGAAACTTTCATTATTATATAAGAAGAGTTATTTCTTGTTATCCTTACATTCTGTAAAAAACAATTTTCCATATATTTTTTATTTGCGGATGACCTTAAAATATTCAAAATTATAAAATCAATGAGGAAGTTCAGTGGTTTTTTTTATTTTTTTTATTTGTTAATAGACTGTTAAACAAAGTAAAAATTTATTTAAAAAAAAAATTATATATCGCATTATCGGCGCTACGATTTTTCAAAGTTTTGTATTTCTGAAATAACTCCGCGTGTAACGTCAGAGGTTCATTTCCGCTTATTCTCATTCAGTTCTTCCCATTGGTCTAGAAGCGACAAGCAGACCGGAAATCTTCCATAGCTCTCAGAGCATAGGTTGATTCACATGAACCAGTGACGTCATTTAAAGTAGTGCGTTTTTATCAAAATATTTTTTATTATTTTTTCTGTACATTTTCAAGAAACTTTGCCGTGCAATTTAATGCTCTAATTTTTACCCCGCGTAAGAAAAAAAAATGTATCCAATTTCTCGTAGGGCTGAAGTTCCTCATTGAGACTGTCATAAACTACAAATGACCTACATTCAATTAAAACTGAAAAAATGGAACATTTTTTAAAAATTATTTTTCCCAGTATTTGCATTAAAAAACTTACATAAAAATATGTTTTTAGTTAGAATAAGAAAAAATGGACATTGTAGGGTTAACCTCACTAAGGTAGTATAATAATACTTTTTTTTTAAGTCAATTTTGAGTAAATCTTTTCGTAGGTTGGATGTTGGATTCAATGGTCTACGGAGATTCGGACATGCAAGAACTGTTGAAAAGTCAAGACGATTGAGGTGTTATTTGTTGCACTTGTTGCTTCAGGGAGAATAACCTTTATTTTTTTCCTTCAATCCGTCATCGCCTTAAATCTTTTCGTATTATCCCCGATCACTGGGCTACGCATTTTTATTAGGTCATGGTAAATTTGATGTCAAATTATTTATTTTGAATATTGCTGATTCCCCTTCGTGCTGCTGCGGATATTCTAATCAATCTTCTGAACACATCCTGTGGTCTTGTCCCTTTACCCCTCTTTATTATTACCGAATGGAGCTTCTCGCTATTATCCGTGGCCTTGTTATAGGTTCTGTCACGGCTTTTAAAAAGTTTTGTAACAAAAGTCCAATTAATTTAATCCCAGTCAGTGAAGAATTCACTTCCCTCTTTTATCAATCCAATGAAGTGCATATTATGAACTTCTGGATTACCTTCTTTCAGCACATAGACGCTAAGGCTATTAAATTACAGAGAGCTCCTTCGGGCAGCTTTTCTCGTTCGGCAACGAGCAACATTTCCATGTATGTGGGCACCGCCAAGGAGACTTATGTCCTCAGGGCCTCGAATATGATGGGAAGATAAAGACGTCATACCGTCACCTTGACGGTATAGTTGAAGATAAATTTCCTCTAGCGATTATAATGATATATTACCGACCCCCCATCTTCAAGTTTTGGGTCGGTACATCGATGTCAAACAAGGGGAAGCATACGTCACGGTACACATATCTACGCTCTAAAATGACATAGCTTCAGTATGACATCAAGTTTTTATGTAAGTACATCGGTTTATACCGACGGGTCTAGAACCCCTCGATATGTTTATCTACGCATTAAAAGTGTCAAACATTTTGTTCCACTAAGAAATTTTTCCTTTAATTATGATTTATTAAAAATTTTAATCGTTTTGAGGTTGGCACTTTTTTTCTTAAAGGCCTTTTAAAAATATGAGAGAGAAATAAGTCAATTTTGAAGTCGAATAAAATTCCAACAAAACTGTAACATTAATAAAACTAACGCCTAGATGTGAGAATAATGTCGCTAGGTTCTGTCCTATTAACAAATAAGAGTATCTAGGCGTTAGAAAGTTACCACTCTAAAAAAATAATCTAGTTATTATATTTTTCCCATCTGTTTTTCTATTTTTCCGAGTGAATGTATCGAGACGTTAAAGGAGCAGGCTTTTTAGTCGATCAGTAGATACATACAGACGATCGTTAAGCGTACCGTCTAGGTGAATTCCAAAAATCATGCAAAATTCATGTTCAAGCTAGCATTTTTTGCTTGAGTTGGGATTTATTGGAGTTTAAAATCGCTTTAAAGTGAGCACTTTTTATTACAGACGCCTATTTAAACTATAAATGAGAACTATTTTAAATGTTAATGACGTAAGGAACGCGGACTAATTGTTTACGGTCATTCCATTGTCTTGTTTCGATCATATGATATCGATATGACAAGTAGGTAGAACATACCGAGGTAAAATACAGATGGCACAGAAGTAAAGTATACCGTCTCGACATATACAGATGAAGGTAGCGTTCATAATCGAGGCACAGATGCGGTGTGCAATATGTGGAGGGCTAGCCACACTTGCCGCTTGAAATATGACGCCCTGTTGGTACAAACGTAGTGTCGAGTTCCTGAAAGTCAGTCTGCAGAAATTTAAATCGCAATACTTAATGTAATGGTCGTTTAGACAATTCCAGTAACTGACGGAGCAACTGACACTGATTGCCAATAATGGTTTCATAATAGTTCGCAGTCCGCACTGCTAGCCACCGGTTACCGTCACTCTCACTACACGCGCAATTATTTACTTTGCTTCGGGATAGGACAGGGCTACCAGACGCAGAAGTCTGAATATTCCTGGACCTGTCCAATAATAAATCTTGATCAACCATAATATGCAATGTCATACATACAAATAATAACAAAGGTATAAATAGTTAAATGGCGGACTTATTGCCGCTAGCAATTTCTTACAGTATAACCAAAACTAAATAAAAAATACTACTTAAAAATAAAGTTTAAAAATTTTTAATAAAAAAAAAACTAATAAATAAAAAGTTTAGAAAACACACAGTTAAAATAAAGACAAGATTATGGATGATAGTGCCTATTGCGTACATTAATTGTATTTAATATTTTTTTTTATATCAAAATTTTTCATTGATAAACCCTTATGGGTTACATACATTTAACAAAATATTTTTACTTTTAAAATTCAAATTCTACTGTTAAAAATAATATTTTTAACATCTTTTGTAAAGGTTGTCTTTTTTTTAGTTTTGTCTGGTAGTTTATTATATAATTTCAGTCCATGGTTTATTAGTGTCGATTGTCTTTTTCTCGTTTTAGAAGGTTGTATATAATATTTTTCTGGTATTCTCGTATTGTGTTCATGTTTACTACAGTTTTTATCAAGTTTTAATTCTTCGTCTACAATAACATCAGTGGCTAATTTATAAATAAATATTAAGAATACTTTTAATTTATTCTATTCCATCTTTCAAATATTCATTTTAGTAAAGAAACATTTATGTATTAGAAACACTTTTAACACTATCGCAAATTATTTAATACCGTTTATTTCCTTATTTTTTGAGGAAGCTTATTAAAAAAATTTACTGCCATGTATACGGGGCCTCTTTGTATAACTGATTGTTTCGTCAATGAAATAATGAAAGTGGCTTATTACCTGTGTGCTAAAATATTAAGGTCTTGATTTAACAATAAGACAAAGTTCCATTATATAACTATCTGTCACTGTTAATAAATTTCAACTATTATTAGTTTATTTTTATAAATTGGCCTAAATGTTGCCAGGTAATCAGCATTTTCCATTTTCCTTACACATTTATTTTTAATTTTAAAAACATTCTGAACATATGTCTATAATGTTTGTAGACAGGCTGAATTTCCTCCTTAGGGATCTTCCATTAAGATCTAAATTTGTTGCAACAGAGAAAAAAAACATTTTTGAGAAGGGAATGTATTTATTAAAAACATTATACATACATAAGTTGATTACATAGACACAGTTTATAGTGACACAGCCAGGAAAGACCCATGCCCCGACTCGCTAGAAAATCCGTGTTGGGTTAAGTGGTCAATTTACATACGATTCTGCCTGTGTTCAAATATCTAGATTACCTCAATTCTTCCACCTGTTGACTTTTGTGAAGTAAAAGAGCTGAAACCTTTATCGGTGTGGGTGAGATTCATCTGGCTGAATTATTATTTTACCTTTTTTTTAAATGCGTTTTGTACGTAATAGGTTCTGAGTTAGGATTATGTTTTTCTGTAAAGATTTCTAAATAAGTATTACACCAACATAACACTGTGTGCACAACAATAAATATTGATAAATCAACTGTGGTTCTACACTGCAATATTGTATTGCTCCTGGACAGCGTCTGAAGACTGGTCTCCTTCTATATAACATGATCCAGACACGCTGCAATTACAGTACCAACGCAGTGCCTTTTGCACTACTAGGTAAGCCTTTTAATCTTCTGGCAACCCTATTTTACGTGGGAGCGGATTGGGGCTGTCATGGACAGTGGACAATAATGGCAAGACTGTATAAACGAATGCGAACGTTTTATTATTTATTGGACTTTAGAGAAATCTGTGCTGTCATTACTTACTCGGAAAATTTAATGGAAACATCTGACGACCAAACTAAATTGATGTAATGATGTAATAACCTATATTTACATATATATTTACATATAAGTTATTAATTTAAAATACTTGGTACACTTCCACTTAATTTGTTCGACAAATTAGCGCTTTCACCCTCTAATGGGCATCTTTAGGCTGGTAAATATTAAACAGTGTAAGGATAAAAATAATAGCGATAGAATTTTAATAAACCAACAAATAGAATCCAAAAACTCACCCTTATTAGTCCTGTTAGTTGGACCCTGTAAATTGTAATAAAACATTAAATATTTTCATAAAATACAAATTTAATTATTTTTCCATCTGCCAGATTGTCAAAGAAAACAAAATGGACATTTTGTTAGTAATGCCAGGTTAGTGAATTTTTTTACGCTACTTTGCTTATCTAAAGAAAGAACTAATAAAAAATGGACCTCTCAGATTAAACAACGCCGTGGTAGACATTAAACCAACATAATCTTTAAAACATAATGGCGTCAAATATTATTTAACATAACATAAAAATATCCGCTTTATGTAAAATAAAATTTGTTTCATTCCTTAAGTTCTGAGTTCATTAATTCAATAACTCTTATGAAATGACCCTTTACTTATCTACTCTGTCGTATCAATCAATGTTTCCGCGTGTACAATAAAATTTTAGAGAACTTTTTTTTTAATACAATTATCTTACATTTGTGTTATGATTATATTTTTCGCGATCAGGCAACATTACACGGTGACTTCACGCATGCGCGCGGCGAAAGTGGGGCAAAGTAAGGATTTTTTTGGACACAGTCCGATGTATTCGAACATGATTCTACGCTTCTTCTGGATTATTCTTAATGCTATGGGTAAATATTGAGATATTCTGTAATGTTCGCTAAATTTTGCGATGTCGCTTACTTTCCATGGTCGATATGTTATGGCTTACAAAATATTACGGTTGTATGGACGATGTATACGGATGTATGTAGTTCTTTAGATTATAAATATGATTGCAGATATATAAATTTAATATCCTGTTTCCATTCCGATTCTGATTAATTAAACTAACATCCTACGCAAATAATTGTAAAAGTCCAGAAATCGTGTACGCGCATCAAACTGAAGCCAACTTAAGTACTATTAGTTAGTATTAATGGGTAGTTTTATATTATTATAATATTATTTTAGAATTCGATTATTTAACCGACATGTTGTTAGTATTGCCAGGGTGGTCGAATTTTTTACCCGGCTTTCTATTAATAAATCTTGAATAATAACATTAAACGGTTTAAATTTACTAAATTACTGAACGGTTATTCAATTATTATTTTTACGTTTGCCTAGTAAAAATACCTGTTTCTTTTTTACAGTCCAGTCAGTTATAATATTTTTTTGTAAAACTTAACATAACATTACACAAAATTATCTTTTATTAGTTTTATGATAGTATATTGTTCGCGGTCTGGTAACATTACGCGCTCACTTCACGCATGCGTGCAGGCGGAGATGTCAGACTTTTGGGCACAATGCGATGTGGGCAAACATGTTTCTGCGCGCCTTCTGGTGTATTATAATTCTATGATTCTACGTAACCCAGGACCTCAAGAATGGAAGCGAACACGCCAACCACTACACAATGAGGCGGACTTATCTCCACTCGAGTTTTTACCTGAGAGCAGCCATCGTGTAGAAAACACTCGCATGCGAAAAACAAAGGCCGAGAAGATTCAGAATAGCACCTGGTTTTATTTCACACACAAATATGTATTCTTTATGCGCCTGGACACAGAAAAAATGAATAGACAACCATTCATATTTGCCATATACAGCTGATGAATCTGACAAGTCTAAGTACTTATTTACTATTTCTATGGGCATAGAAACGTGTGGGTAATTTTAACAATTTAAAATTGAATCATACGATCTCACCCGAATAATGGACCAATTGCGCGGGCGCCGCGCAGCCAATCAATGGCCTGGAAACATCGCGCCACCCTAAATGGAGTTCTGCCATTGGTCGAAAAAGGCGGTCGCGTGATGCACACTATTAAAGCTCAATTTGTCCAATGAAGGTTTAACCGATAACTATCAGAGATGGTCAGAATTTAGTTGCACGCGATCCGCCGGTTACGGACTAACAGAATGCACACAACTGGGTCTGAATCGTATACCATGCCAAAACCGGCGCGGTGGAACAAATTGAATGGCCGTCTGAACGGGATCATTTAGAAATAAACACGTCTGAATTACATTGAAAGTGAAATTATGAAATGAGACGGCATTTGCATAAATCTAGAAAATAAATAAAAACCCACTTTTGCATCGCAGTTTCCATTTCATTTTAAAATAAAACAGTTGAAATGTTATGTAAACAATATGGACAAACAATCCAACTGGATTCACCTGAGGGGATATTATAATTGAAATTTATTGCGACCGAGGAAAACACATTTTCGAGACGGGAATATGGAAGAGGCATTCACAGGGCTTATGACCTGTCATTGGCTGGTTTCATCAGCAGCGACGCTGAGTGCATTCACCATTTTGCACATGTTTAAACATCCACATTTTCTCAACTCTTCTATCTGTTGACCATAGAATTAAGAATAGTCCAGAAGAAGCGTAGAATCATATTTGAATACATCGTACTGTGTCCAATAATTCCCCTACTATGCCCTACTTTTGCCGCGCGCATTCGTGAGGTCGTAGCGTAATGTTGCTTGATGGGAAAAAAAAATCAAAACACAAATGTAAGGTAAAAAAGAAACAATCTGTTAATTTCTCTAAAGTTTTATTGTGCAAGCGGTAATATTGATTGACACAACACAGTAGATAAGTAAAGGGTCATTTAATAAGAGTAATTGAATTAATGAACCTTAAATTTGAAATATAAAACAAATTTTATTTTACATAAAACGGATATTTTTATATCATGTTAAATAATATTCGATGTTTTAAAGATAATGTCGTTCAAATGTCCACCACTGAGTTGTTTAATCCGAGAACCAATTTTCATTAATTCTCTCTTTAGATGAGCAATGTAGGGTAAAAAAATTTACTACCCTGGCAAAAATAACGAAATTTCCATTTTATTTCTTCGACAATCTGACAGATGGAAAAATAATTCAATTTTTAAGTAATACATTTGATATATACACATTCATTTGCTAATTACCCTTGAAATGTAATTGCATCCTGTTTCTTTGAGATCCTATCAGTATTTCTACACTTTAAAGGGACACAACACGGCATAGTTGAATTCAAATCAGGAGTTGTGTACTGAGCGACGTCTACAAAGAAACTAATGGGTAGGAAAATAAACGTAAACCTACTCATTTATGAGTAGTTGAGTCGCCTTCTGTTTGATGTGCGTATGCGGTTTCTGGACTATTCTTAATTCTATGCTGTTGACTTTTGCTATTGAATACAATCAGGTAAATACAGCTTTTGCTACCTTACGTGTTTGCAATATTGTCATGAGGATAAATGACCATATCAGAAAAAGGCCCTGCATGTAATTTTCCAAACTCACGTCGAAAGGGGTGTGAAAGTAGTAGAGTTAAATTTAAATATTATCTCCGAACTAATCAAAACAGTGGCCACTTGACCGCGAAAATATTGAGCCGTATTGACAATAATGACGAATGAGGAAGTTCAGTGTGAAGGGAAAGAAAAATATTTCCTTGCACACGGTAAAAAATACAGCATTTAATTATAAAGCGAAGTTTCTCGAAAATGTGTGAAAAATGAATGAAAATGGTTTTAATAAAATTGAATTGAATCGGCAGGTTCTAGCAGACAGTAACCAATCAATTATAGCGGAATTATTTTCAACATTTAATGTATTTTGAAAGATATGGGGTTCTACTTTTAAATGTCAACATGACTCACCGACGACAACTCGTGACGTTACGGATGAAGTAATTTCAAAATTACAAAACTTAAAAAAATCCTAGCGATGGTAAAACGATAAATATATTTTTTTTGGACTAGTTTGATAGTCAATCAATATATAAAACAATCTAAAAAAACACTGAACTACCTCATTTGACGATGAATTCCTTTTTTTTGTTAGAGAAATCTTAATTCACTGTATCAAAGTAATATAAAATATGCCATATCAATAAAAGGCAATCATTATTTGCACAATTTTGGTGACGTCACAATAACACTATTGACCTTCATCATCGTGTGTAAAAAGTTAAACGATGACGCGATTTTAATAAATCATCACCAAAACTACGTCATTAATGTTTAAAAAGCTGCTAAGATATTTACCATATCGCAATAGTATCATCATCATTTTTCCGCACCTAATGGTGCATAGAGCACTGTATCATCACAGCAGCTGCAGCGTATCTTTATCACTTTTGTTACATGAAGGTAAGATGATCAGTTTTACGCTTCCAAAACTTGCATGGCAGGCAACACGCTAACCGCTTGACGATAATATCACTTACGACATGTTAATCAACCTTTTGTAGGAACTCATATTTTTTAATTAATTTATTGCATGTTATCATAATTTACCTTTCCGCACCCAGTGGTGCTTAGGGCAGATCATCGGAACAATGAATGCAGCATATTTCAATCATCTGTTGCGTGTCGGTAAGGTAATCGGTCTTACGCTTCAGGTCCCACTCCAGGAACAATGACATATTGCAGAATAAACAACCTTAAAAATCAATATCGGGTTGTGGTTCCGTGGTAGTATTGTGGGCTCACGGGCCAAAGGCCCAAGGTTCAAATCCCACTCTACCACAACTCGATTTCCATTTTTCCAGCACAAGTCATTGACGACTTTTAGGAAATGGTCTGAAAATTTAAATATTTGAGTAAATAATAAGAACCCAAGTGTTTCTCTTTTTAAAAAAAATAAATATGTATTTTACGTCCACCATCCCAAGAATCAAACCTAGGACCGCAATCATGGTAGGCAAACGCGCTAAGCACTACACTACGAGGCGGACTTTTCTCCGCTCGATTTCCTTTTTCGGGATTTTTAAAACATGTTCATTATGTTTAATTATAGGTTACCGATGAAGATTTATTTATTTCCACCTTTTATCAAAAATACAATTTTACGTTCACTTTGCCCGGCTAACAAGGGTACATACCCAGTTCCAAGCTAGGCAATTACATTCTAACATATGATAATAGTTAACAAATTAAAAAAGAGCACAGACTAATAAAATATTAACTTACTTTTAAACACATTTTGATACATATACATACACACATACGTCAAATACACATATATATACACATGTACATACACCCATGCGCATACACATACACACATTTATAAAACATAGACAATTTATTTATAATGCGAAACTTCATGATTGCCATCTGTATATAATTTTTTTTTAATTATTCTTTATTTTTAACATCCAGTAAGAATCTCCAATCTGCGGCATGCATTAACCTTTCTGACTCCCTACGACCAATGTCATGAAAGAGCGAGGTCAACACCTTCCGCAACTTGACAACACTCCCGTCTTTCTACGATTCTGGCAAAAGATTATGGACCTTTTTGCCTACGTTATAGTGTTGTCTCGATGCCAGAACAGTGTTGACCCCTTCACCTAGTATCAGATCCCTATTAGAGTAACTTGTATTATGGTTGTGGTTGACGCTTGGGTAAATGTCTCTATTTATGTCTGTAACCACTACCATTCTCAATATATACTGTTGAATAATATTCAGTACTCTGAATTCTTTGAAGAGCAAGTCACTTGGATAACGAAATGTTTTTTCCAAAATTACTCGGATTAAAGACTTCTAAGCAATTGCTACCGGTTCCAAGGCGGTTTTTGTGCAAGCTCCCCAACCAATTAGACCGTAAGTCAACACAGCATTTGCCCGTGCATGGTATAGGTGTTTCAAGTCCGAAACTTTAAGTATATTTCTAAGTGGGATGAAAAAATGTATCAAGCGCTTCATTTTTGCAGTTATAGTTTCAATTTTTTCATCCCACCTCAAATACTGGTCTACAGTTATTCCCAGATATTTTATGCTTTGAACACTACTCAGTTTTTTGCAGTTGCAATTCACCATCACTGAACAATTATGTAGTTGAAGTTCGTGAATTTCATTAGGTTGTCCGGCGGAAGTTGCACTAAAACGTGTGAACTTTGTTTTATCCGAATTTAAAGTCAACAGGTTTTCGTACAGCCATTTTTATATTACTTAAGATACTTTAAAAGTTCATGCAAATATACTCATGTTCGTCCAGAAATATCAATATTTTTTTATTGACAGTCGAAGATTGTCCATTGTAATCGGAGTTCAGGTTTATAAAGAACCAAAGCGAGAGTTCTCGTTTTGCTAAATCTCCCCTTCCAAACCCAAATCCGTAAAGTATCTGACTATTTGGTGGGATGAGGATGAGGCTTCTTTTATATAATAAAGTTAAAACAAAAAATCTTATAAATAATAGTGTTTATATAGTGGTAGTAAAATTATATAAGTACAATTTTTTGTACCTTTATTGTCAAAACATCAAGGGGAAAATATTTTCATAAATTTACTATTTCCTTTATTTTAACGACCTTCCGCTAAATCTGTTATTTAGTCCAATGAACTTGAAATTCTGTTTGATGGGTTACGAGAACTCAATGTCGAAGAGACGAAATATCCATTGCCAAGATTACAATAAAAAAACCTATCTGCGGTGCTATTCTGAACCGCTCTCGCTGTCGTTGAAAACACTTTATCTCGTGTATTTTGTATGTAAATAAGCGAGATAAATGGTTTTCTACGGCTGCGAGATCGTTTGGAATACCAGCCATGGGCTGCTTTTCCAAACGCTCCCGCGGCCGTCGAAAAAGCGCAAGACAAAAGGGTTTTCTACGAGCGCGAGAGCGTTCGGAATAGCAGCGCTGGTCGACAGATGGCTACAACCTTCAATCGACAATAAACCACAGATTTTTATTTGACTTTTATAACTTTCATTACACGTACCTTGATTATTACGCAAACTCACATTAAAAATGAAAAGAACACAAAATACGTTAATAGTGCATGTTCGGACCAATTCTCATCCTAATCTTTACCTACCTACCCGCCCTTCCCATTTCCTAGCGCACTCCATGTAACAATAATTCTACGTGTGAGTGCCGAAATACACATTATACTATCAGTACTAATCTAACATCAAACAAGTGAAGTGCTCAAATATTCTTTCCTTAAGCGAGCTGTGCCTGCGTCCTTTTAGACCGCCAGCTCCATACAAGCTGTGCCAGCGTCTCACGACCGCCAGCTTCACCAGCCAGGTTCCAGTACTTATCACGCCTCAATATCAGCTGGTGAGTGGAGTTGCACAACCTTCCTTCCCTAACAATACAGTCCACTTACTTAATTTTCCTCCTCCTAGTATTCTTAATAGGTATTCTTAATACCTCGTCCACTCCTCAACAGTTTTATCGCTTTGTTAAACAAATGTCCTTATAATTGAAAAAAATATTTCAATTTTGAGGCAATCAATACCTTCCTTAGCCACTCGAAACCCCTGAACCGTTATGATTTATTCTTACATGGATTTATCTTCCATCCACTATAAAAGATATTACAACAGTTTTTTTTTTTTTTTCAATTTAAAACATACTAAACATAATTTTATATAATATTCCCAGAGAGTTTTTGTAAAAATCTCTTTTTAAATCACGTCTGAAGAAAGATCTCCTTTCTCTTCCTTAACCTATCCTCTTTTCCTCTTTATTCCTTTTTCTCATTGAGTACTAGCATTGATTTAAGGTAATTTATGGGTGATTATCACGGATGCAACATTTAGACGCATTTAAAGCACTTTTTATGCCTACCCTTACGGTTGTTGAACTAATCAAGTACAAAATTATATTTAATGGCTACATTTTAACCTTTTTTCTTTTGATCTGTGCAAAAGAATTTGCGGGGATTTTATTAACAGCCAAGATGGAGGTTTAAAGTGCTATCGAGAGTGTAACAAAATTGGACTTATCCTCCCAGATCATGATACAAAAACACAGTCAAAAAAACAAAAACAAGTATGTTTGAAACATTTATAATATTATGCCAACATATTTTGAAAGATGATAAATCAATACTGTAGGTATAATAGTGAATAATACTTACAAATATCATAGAAATAAAAAAAAACACTAAGTTATTCCCATTTGGAAGATAAATTTCTAAATTTGCTAACAGAGAAGAGAATGTGGAAGTCTAGGCATTAACAGGGATTATGACATGTCATTGAATGACCGATGGGATGTTTAAACATAGGCAGAATGGTGAATGTTACGCAGTGTGTAAAGTGGCCACCATAACCACCCAATGACCATAAGCCCTAAGCCAAGACTTCCATATTTTCTTCTCAAACGTGTTTTTCAGACTGTTGCAACAGATTTAAATCAAAATAACTTTCCAGGGACGAAATCCAGCCTGTCTACAAACATTTGGACATACATTGTAGAACATAAATGGCATCTTTATTCATCAAATAAAGGATGAAATATTGTATCTTAGTAATAAGTACACTTCTTCAGTCACTTAATCTAATTATTAATTTTAATTACGTCAATATTCGCCAATTATTTTTTTTTATCACTGATCACTGCCATCATTTTCTTTTTTCGCGCTCCCGATTTTGCGAAATTTTCTTCAAATTTAACGTCTGCTTTGACGTATCCTCTCAGTTGGTTGGTAATTAAATTCTGACCACAGATATTTAAAGTAATTTTTCTGTAATTTTCAGGGTCAGATTAATCGTACATAAAACCATCATCAAATATACTAATCCCGACTTGGAATGACGCAACAATTTAAGCCCCGAGACGTAATAATATGCAGTTTCCTCTGTTTCTAAACAAACAACTTGTTCCTTTTCAAGTAAGTATGTAAAAATAGAGTTTTACAAAACATTAAACACAAAACAATATTCGCCGACGCTTTTTTTCAATCAGACGTAGCCGGTACATACCGTACCCGCCATAAGAAGAAAAACAAGTTTACAAAGCCTTAAAACGTCATTCAATTGAGGCGAAAATTTCCGGATCCAACTGTGTCCAATAAGGAATAAGACTTTTTTTACAATTTTTAAGTAATAAATGTTTATGAAATACTGTTATGTAAAAAAAATAAATTTTTACTACTTATTAGAAGCATAAAAAATATTTTTAAATTTATAATTTTTAATTCTAGCGAAAACAGTAATTGCATTGGCCACGCCCCTAACATGATTCATGATAATTTTTAACTTAACAACCGTTTAAATTTTTATAGAACATAGTCACGAATCTTGACGTCACTATTATCAATGCAAAACATCTGTTTTTCTAGAGACATATTTCTTTATAATATCTTTTTTAAAGTAATATATGAAAATATTTCTCCACAATATCCATATTGATTTTGAAAATAGAATATTTTTTTCCAAACCATTTCGTTGTATGTGATATTTCCTTATTCTAATTCTGATCAACAATTCGTATTAAAAAAATTCGAAGTGCCTAAATAAATAAATCATCGTCGTACTCCTTTCCGCACCTATTGGTGCTTAGGACACTGCATAGATAAACCAAAGCAGGGTATTTTGATCGTCTGTCTTACACTTCAGGTGCCAGTCAAGGAACAAAAATAACATTATGAGTTAACAACCTTTTAAATTAATATTTCACACCCACCCTGCCAAGAATCGACTTCAACACCTCGAGTATGATAGGCAAACGAGCCAACCACTACAGTACAAGGCGGACTTATCTCCACTCGATTTCCTTAGTCGGTATTTTTACCTGAGAGCATCTGGTGAGTCAAAAATAATCCCCCTGGATTTTGGTTATATTTTACACAAATAACCGTATTCTTCATTTACAATATTTGAGTTTGTCCAAATGTTCACAGACAAAAGACTGGATTTCGCCCCCTCGGGGGTCATTAAATCAGATGGAAGAATTGAAAAAATATGGATGTTCAAACATAGGCAAAATGGTGAATGTTACACAGTGTGTATATTCCCTTATTTAAGGTATTCTCCATCCCTGTTGTAATTTGTTAATATATTTCTTAGTTTACTTTGTGTGGCAAAATACCTTAATATTCTGAAGTTTCTATTATGCCTACGCCTAGTTTTCCGAACACGTGACTCAATAAAAAAATATTAAGCTTTACTCTTACGTAGGTTGTGCTTATTCAATGAAAGAAAATAATATCATTTCTTCAGCATGAAAGAAGCAAAAAATATGAATAATAACAAAGACCTTTACGTTTTTGCGAATACATTTAGCTTAATTTAAATAAAATAAGAAATATGATAAATAATTTCCTTAATTACGATTTTCCGTTTGAATTTTCTTCTTCTTTCGATATACAGAACAAAGTTAATTCTCCTTTTTCATTCCAGTCAATTTTTAACTTAAAAGTAATTGATAATATTGTTCAAAATTTAACATAGCTCAGTTTGTTCTAAGATGATTTTTTAATGTTTTAAAGTATTAGTAGTACTTAGTAGTATTCATAATAATAACAAGAAAAAACTACTAAATTATAAATGCATAGCTAATCAAATTTCAGAATTTAATAATCATTCATATATAAACATAAAGTTTATAATATATGTGCTAAGAATACAATACTTAATGTTACTCAAACATAAATATTGTACAATATGGTATAAGTATAATTTAGTATAATATAAGTATAGTATAATACAGTATTTACTCAAACTATATATATTTCAATAAAATAAATAAAACAACTTTGTTTTTAACCACTAATTTTTATTTTTCACCGACCGGTTTCAAAGCAAACAGGCTTCTTTGTGAAGGTTTACGTGTTTGCTTTGAAACCGGTCGGTGAAAAATAAAAATTAGTGGTTAAAAACAAAGTTGTTTTATTTATTTTATTAAAAAGAATAACCACAAAGTTAGTGCTTCAAATATAAACTTTATATATATATATTTCAATTAGAAAATAAATCATGTATATGTAGATGTAGATACATTATAATTTAATATGATAATCACAAAGTTAATTATTCAAATATTAAATTAAAGAACTTATGATTTGATTCTATCTAGCTATTTTTTGCTTGAATAGTTGTTTCAACAATTGCTTAAGACTTGTGTATTGTACTTTGAAATCATAACATTTAAGGACGTAAGCAAACGCGGTCGGAAAGCGATCTTTTAGACGAATGTGTGGGAAATTGGGTTACGAATGATGAAATCAATCTATAAATATACAAATAGTGATATCAAGTTACCACCCGTGTAAGGAAAAAACGACATGATTTATTGGGTCCATTTATTTAGTGAACATGATAAAAAAAGGAATCAATTCATTAGTTACGTAACCCTTGACAAATAAGCTTGTTTGCTTTGAAACCGGTCAGTGGAAAAAAAAATAGTGGTTAAAAACAAAGTTGTTTTATTTATTTTATTATGTATTTTCTAATTGTACGAAAGGCGTCAGAGTTAAAAAAATAATGAAAATAGTAATTGGATTTAATGTTAGACAATTTATAAAAATACTGTATTAGACATAGACTTTTGTAACTGAATTTGTTACAAGTAAACACAGTTTGCTATCATTCGTGTTTGCAATATAGTCATGAGGAAAAATGACAATTTGACAAACTCAGAGTAAAAGGGGCTGTGAGAGTGTTAAATAAAATTTAAATCCTGATTTACGAAATGTAAAAAAACTTAAATTTCAAATCAGGAATTTTTAAATTATAAAATTTAAATTGAGTCAAAATAATACCATTTTTTGTATGAGTGAAACCGATAGGAAGACCCACGGGTCTTTTAAGTGGTTTTATGGGTATGTGGTGGGTGTACTTTCATTGTAATTCTATATTTTCTCATTATTGCTATCAAAACATAATAGTAATTTGCCTGAATCACTGTTCTATCTTAAAGCTGCGTGGGCGTTTAAATATATTATGTTACATTCTTTAATCTGTTTAAAGTTTGACAATAATCATTGGAAGGTGTTGTGAACAAACAGGATATGCGCTGAATATTTTCGGAGAAAGGCGCCGCCATTACGTAATAAATATTAAGCTCTATTATGAAAACGGAGAAAGCAAAGGTTGGATAAATAAACAAAATAATTTAAAAAATACGGCAGCAGAATATAAAAAAAATATGTTTCTTCTAAAATAAATATTTCACGTCGACCCTGCCAGGATTCGATCTCGGGACCTCAAATATAGCGGGCGAACGCGTCCAATACGATTTTTTATTTTTTATATGGGAGTTGCATTATTTTTTACCTTGCTTATAATATACGAGGTTTATATATTTTTTTAAATATTTTTCTGCTATTACATTACTTTATTTTAGCCAAACTGTTGGAATCAGGAAGGATATTCTAATGTGGGCCAATCGGGTACTTCTCAGCATTTGCTCATGTGGAGAGGAAACCACTTAAAACTCTTCAGGAGAAGTCGGCCTGTTGACAGTTGTCAACAGGCCGGCTTCCAATAGGATATTACTAGTTTACCTTATTCAAGATTTTTACGTGAGAGTGGCCATCAAATCGGAAACACTCGTCCAGGGCTGGTATTATAAACGCAATTTTAATGCGGTAGAGAACGTATTTAGTACGTAAATACGCGCTATGGAGCCCAGGTTCTTAATCACGTCGATTAAAAGTTTCATTTAAAAGTTTATTAAAAATTAAAAGTCCTCCTTTTTCTTATTTATCTATTTATTTGACACTTTATATACATATTCAATAACTATACAAATAAGGGCGGGCATATTGCCTTACGGCAATTTCTTCTTACCTACGCAAACCGTTTAGTTTGAGAAAAATTATAAATACATGGACATATTGAATCTTACAATTTTATCCAAAAATTAAGAGCAAATCTTAACAAAAACAAATATATATATAAAAAAATATTAACACTATACTATGAAGAGAGGAGAGGGGATGGGAAGGAAAGAAGAAGGATAAAGGAACAATTTAAATATTTAGATAGTGACATTTCAATCTTGACCTAAATGTAAATAAAGAAGGGGCGGGCGTCTCTAACATTAGTGGGTAGATTATTACACAATCGAGCGGCTACTACTGTGAAAGAGGAGGCAAGAAAATTAGAGCGATGACAGGGTATCAGGGCCGGCGACAAAAAGTTTGAGGCCCGTTACTATGATCGTTTGTGGGCCCTCTGGTGAAGTCATTAGCACCTCAAACGTAACACTGTTCGATTTTAACTCCTATGAGTGACGCATGAGAACGAGGTATGTTAAAACGGTATAAAGTTCAATTATTGTTATGCTGCCGACGGTACCTAAAAGTTCCACATATTACGTACCAGAAAATATGCATCTGTAAAGTACACATCTGAACATAGCTAAACAAGATTTTTTGGTAGGTAGTTAATTAAAACATAGAATTTTTAGTAAAATCGTTTATTGTTAATGATGAACGCATTACATTTTTTTACTAGACAAGTCTTTTCACTTTTACCGAGGCAAAATCTTTGATAACGCCATTGAAATCTATTTCTCGTGATGTTTCGTTTAATCGCTCTTGAAGCATCGTTCCGCGCATGTAATTTTTTATCAAAGCTAGTTTGCTGAATGCTCGCTTACCTTCCGCGACTGTTGACAACGAATACAAATATTCTGCAATCGTTCTAACTTATCAAGGAATTCAGAGTTAACATCTGGATAACATAAATCCGCGTGGTCAAGGAGTGGAAGAAGTAAGCTCTGGACTAATGTTTTTTTCTTGCGGTGCCTTGTCAGGTTCCCCGACGTTGGCGATCACTACAGCGAAACCATCTCGGTCCCGCGCAGCCTACGGTCAAGTCCTAGGTGGACCTTGGCTGAATCCAGGAGTCTCCTCCACTCTTGCCGGTCTGCTGCTCTTCCTCTCCAGTTCCTCACTTCCAACGTTGTCGTATCTGCACTGATGCAGTCCATCCGTCGTATTTTGGGCTTTCCTGGTCTTCGTCGTTAGAGAGAGTTAGGCGTTTTATGGGGTTTTCGTCGTCCGTTCTAATTATATGGCCAGCCCACCTCAAGCCCCACCTTGATGGAGTTGATTACATCGGACGCTCCGTGGATCTCGGAAACAAATCAATACAGATCCCTTACAACAGCCTTTAATTTACAACTTTTCATAGTACGTGTTATAGTGCATGGAATTTTTATTTTTGTATCAATCAAAAACAAAGAGTGAAATATAACTTTTTATATAAAACTTTGATTTATTATTGATTCTGTTATCTTATGCAGACGGTCAAGTCCCAGACGTCTGGTCCTTATCGCTATCTTTAAATTAACCCATTTTTATTTTATGACATTAAGTATCGTATAAATTTAATTAGGGTCAAATTCTGAAATTACATCATAAAGTTCACAAACATGAAAACGTGGACTAAATATTAGTGACCGAGCGAAATGAAATTTTTAGCCGAAAAGAAAACTGATTTAAATAAATTAAAATTAAATTTTTAAGTTAATTTCAACAGAGAGGGAAAACATTTTTGAGAAGGGAATATGGAAGTCTAGGCATTTACAGGGCTTATGACCTGTCATTGGCTGGTTTAAGTGGCCACTTTACACACTGTGTAACATTCACCATTCTGCCCATGTTTGAACATCCACATTTCCTCGACTCTTCCATCTGTTGACTTTTGTGAAGTAAAAGAGCTTAAACCTTTATCACGTGGGTGAGATTCATCCGGCTGAACCAAATCACCTACTAGGCTATGTACACACTGAAATAAAATGCATAAATTTAATGAATAAATTTGTTTATCTTTAGCGTTTTTTGGTTTGTTGTTACGTTATACATATAACTTACTTTGACGGCCTCCGTGGTGTAGTGGTCAAGACGCTTGACTTACGCACGGAAGGTTCCGGGTTCGATTCCCGGTAAGAACAGAAAAATTAAAAATGTGATTTTTCTCAAGCCTGGGTGCTCTGTGATGTAATTCACCACTGTAATTAGGCCTCCTGGCCTGTTGTGGTGCAAAAAAAATGTGTTTGTAACAATTATTTAATATATTCGTTATTGGAACTTTAACTTATTAAATACAAAGGAATTACAAAAATATAAATGTGAAAAATCTTAGAACTACGAACTATAGTCAACAAATCCCAAAATCAGTCTAGTTTCTATTTTTTATGTTAGACACCGACAACACAATAACTGATTATTTGAATGCACAATAATCCTTAATCAATTGTGCTATTTTTTATATAAGCATAGTAATGTTTATTTAGGATGTGGCTGAAAGTCGAAACAAACTAAAGGTCACGGGTCACGCGGCCGAGTCACGAGCCACATGTTGCACCCGATTACAGCCGAATATAATCTAGACACACCCCGACCGGGCGACATATAATATACATATTATGTAGATATTTTCCTACCTATTGGCATAAAATGAACAGAATATTTTTAGTTTGTCCAAATATTTGTAGACAAAATACTGGATTTCACCCCCTAGGGAATTATTAAGATTAACAAATTACAACAGGAAAATGGTGAATGTTAAACAGTGTGTTAAGTGGCCACTTAAACCAGCCAATGACATGTCAAAAGCCCTGTAGATGCCTGGACTTCCGAATTCCCTTTTCTAAAATGTCCCCCATCCCTGTTGTAAATTGATAATAAATTAACAGTAAAATGGATTGTCTCATTCGCCCAAACCAATATTGAATAAACTGCTTCACAAATGTACCTATAGTTTTTGTACTTTTATTGTACGTTTTATAATATACGTAATACAGGTGTACACAAATGAAATATAAACTTATATACCTAGTGTTTAAAACTATCTTGATGTTTTGTTCATTATCTCGGTATATTAAGTATTCTTTGTTTATTCTCACAAAATAAAAAATATTTAAATAAAGTGTATTGTTAAGTGTCCTCGATACGGGCAACCCCAGTGAGGTCACATTATTTCTATTATTAATATTTGTTTATAATGGAAAATTGAATAAATAAAATAAATAAATAAATCTTCAGTAGATAATATTGTTTCAAATATCTGACCATTAATTATATATTATTCACGAACTAAATACCTACTTACTTAAGTACAAAAAAAGATAATTGTACAAAGTATACTCGTCTACAAAAGTTTGTACCTACTTGAAATATTGTTAACAGATTTACTATTTTATCTGTAATTTAAGAACTTTATGGCGAGAACTCGCGACTCGTGAAGTCTGTATGAAAAATTGTGGAATTTGTTTAAGACCTTCAATGGCGGCCGACCAAGCGGTTATAATCGTGAATTTCCTATATGTAATTGTGTACATTGCATTGCTGTAAATCATTAATGGATTAGTATATATTACACAGGTAGTGATTGTTTTCTATGGCAGGCAGTTTTTTTTTGCCCGCTTAAGCGGGGACCTTTTAAAAGGGGAAAGTTAATTTACTCGATTCTCAATTAGGTTGTGCTGTCTATATTAGGGTGCTTTTTAAGTTTATGCAGAGCTCGTAAAAGTAGAAAGGTAATAAAAATGTTTTAATTGGTATCATTATGTTAAACCGGGGGTACAATTGAACGTATTTATTTAGAAAGCAGCCAGTCCACAATTTTGGAAAAATGAGATATTGATGTTATCGGGTGCAGGAAGGTCAATTCTATATTCTGCTAAAAACAGCCAGACCGCTTTCGTACAAAAAACGGTATTACGCACCTTCTGAAAATGTGTCGATCACAAAAAAAGCATTTCTCAATTTGCAGAAAACACCACATCTCTAGAAAAATCTTATGGTTTTTTTTTAAATCATTAAAACTGGTCAAATACATAATTAGATTCTTGTTTGTAATATTAAAAAAAACTTATGTATTTATTGTTTATCATTTGCTAAAGTCAAAAACATTTCAACTGTTGTTTAGATTTGATAATTCACTAATTTTACAAAAGTGCTATTATCTCAGTTTCATTTCATATAGCTGGCTGCTTTCTGCATACTGCTCTATCCCCTGCAGAGTGGTCGATTTGGGGATATTTATTTTTTCCAATATATGGCTACATATTTTGCTTCATATATGGCCACTTTGATGATTAAACGTCAAAAATTAGGAACACGTGGAATCAAACATGATGATTTTCATTTTTAACATTATTTCGACCCAAAACACTTGAATTGTTTGGGCATTAACCAAAATACTTAATTAGGTTGAATTGACCAATTCGTATAAGTTTTATTTCCGTTTTTGTGGCAGTTTTATACACCATTTGACGTTTAATCATCAGCGTGGCCATTATATGAAGCGAAGTGTCGTCGCATAAAAAAATATAAATCTTCAAATTAATCAATCTCTAGGGGGTAAAGAAGATCCAGAATACCACCACAGGGCTGGAACAGACGTAAATGATGTTTTTTTTTAACAAAACATTAAATACTCGGTTTTAAAAAATCAATCGACCAAAATGAATACTTGATAAAATGTTGTTTTTTTTAAAAAGTTAATGTAAAGTTTTTTAAGATTGTTTTTGGTCGATTTAATATTAACTAGTTAAAATTACGAAATTGATTTTTAAATTACTCAAAATGATTCCTACTTAATAAAACAATTTGTTCCCATGATATTAATACAACTTTGTTTTTCTTCATATAAATCTCATTTATTTCTTTTTTTATGTGGCATTAATACGAATTCGGTTACTAGTAGTGCCATCTAGCGGTGTACTTTCGAACGTTTTTGTATTTATATATTTTGAGTTTTGTATATTCTGTTGTTTTCGGTGTGTATTAAATTTGTTAGCCATGTTAGATTTATTAACTCGCCTAAAATTTGATTATCTTTAATAAATCTTACCATCTCACTCTACTTTCATTATGTTTATAGAGAAACCCTCAATATGTAATAATTCTGAATCGGTAAAGTAAGTTCATTGAATTAAGTACCTAGATGTTTGTTATAATACAACTATATTTATGACATCAATTTTAAATGCATAATTTTAAGTGCTTAATATTACTGCTTTATAATAAAAATGATAAAGGACAAGTAATGTAAACATGGTGAAATAAAGAATGACATAATGTCGTAGAAGTATATACTTTTAGAGTCTATTCATGACGCAGAAAGGAATTTGGTAGTGCTCTGATGCTGCTCGGTTGAGTTTTGATAAAAATTGGAGTGTCGATATTCATAAGCATCTTACTATGTTATTATTGTTCATTTTGTCTAAGGATAATCAATAATATTAATATTGGCATATTGAGTGTAATCTAATGAGGAAATTCAGCAGTTTAAAAAATATATATATATCCTAGTTAATACGACCATTAAACTAAGCAAGATTTTTTTAAATATTACTACGAATTTTTTAAGGTTTTTGTAATTTTAAAATGACATCACCCGTGACATAACCAGTTCTCACCGGTGAGTCATCCTGACATTTAAAAGTAGAACCCAGTACCTGTCAAAATACACTAAACATAAAAAAATATGACTTCTTGGAAACCGGAAATCTATTACAACACATTTCAACGCTTTCATTGATTAGTTGATTGAAAAGAACTTGTGAAGTCATTCATAGCAGTTCTTTTTTATTAAAAACCCTTTTTATAAATTTTTCCATACATTTTTGAGAATCTTCGGCGTACAATTAAATACTCAAATGTTTACCGCATATGCAATTGCTAACACAATAAATAAATTAGAAAACATTTGTGTAATATCAAATTTCCCGTAGAACTTTCTGTTTGTATAATTTTATCATTATTATTATAAGATCCTAAAAAAATCTGTGAAAACTGTCATGTAGATCAGATAGATAGTAGAGAACCAATGAACGAAAGTGGTTTGATCACGTGGAAACAAATTCAGCTTCCTTAAACTTGGGAGAAGGAAGCCAAACACGGAATGGAGCAGAGATTTTTTCTGGAAGTGGTCAAAGCTCTCTGGTGACTATTAGAAAAATAAAACCACCTCATTCAATAATCTTTGGTTTATTTTATTTATCAAATTCGACTTTACAATGTAAATATCATACAGTTTTGTCAGTTACTGACATTGGCTAGTTATGAATAGTTATATTACTATATTAATTACATATTCTAAAAATGCATAACAAATTTAAACAAACATATTATTGGTTTAATTACTGAAACATGGAACAGTAAAAAGTGATGCATGCAATAATAATCATTATAAAATTTTTAATTACAAATAATTTGTTTTACAGTCATGTTTTATTTGAAAGTTAAGAAGATAAAATGTAAATGGTTTTCGTGAGGTTCAAAATAGACATGTTTTAAAAGAGAATTCACAGCTTTTACACAAATTTAGTAAGGTAGGTAGTTTGCATAAACAAAGGTTTCACAACATGAACTGCATTTTTTTTCAGAATTATTAATTGGAATTTCTTAGCTAAAAACTGAAGAATAGGAACCTATTAAAATAATTGTATGGCAAACTTTTTTAGCTGTTAACCACATTAGCTGATTTCCTATTTGTTCCTACAACCCCCTTTATGTTCATTTGTATGTTCAAGTTATTATACTACCGATTAGGTAGTACATTAGTGTAACAATTTATTTTTTCACTTGCAATATTTAGTGATCTGGTGCCTGTCACTATAAAAGATAATGTTAAACATTATGCAATGTGTATTCATAACAAACACAGAATAAAAAGCCGGTGTTGAACCAGGAGGAGCCGCAGAAAACTGTTGAGATGTAGAACTTCTTACAGGCATGTACAGATATCAGAAACTGAATACGTTAATTTGGAATAGTCATTGCACTTGGTATATAAAAATATTATTATGATATTATGCAATTCAAAGTTTATGTTTCCTTGTGAACACAATGTTTAAGAAAATTCGTCTATGGAGCAATGAACACCAAGCTATAAAGAAGCGATACCGGTTGTCAATTTCAATATAGAGGTAGAAATTATAGCTAATACCGAAAGTTAAGTTGCCACAAGACAGTTATACATTTATGATATTATATAATCATCAGATTTGCTTTCTATAAATTGCATGTGTAAATCTAAATAAAAATGACTATTTTATTTTTAACAGATAAAATAATCATACATAAAACTCAATAATTGCATTAAAACAAACAGTATCAGAAACCCTGCATCCAATGTTACAAATTTAATAACATATTCTTAAAATTCATAAGACATTTTAGTAAAAGACTCCCAGAAAGTTAACATTAAATGCAATGAAAATGAAAATTTATCAATAAATTAAGCCTATCGCTAAAAGTTACTGCAGTACAAAAGTAATCTAGTTTTTCACTATCAGTGTTTATTTAGTTCTCAATAATTAGTTCTTAATAATCAGATGTTATGTTTTAATTAACAATCTAAAAAAAAAAATATCATTTGCCTAAATGCATAATACGCTACACCAATAATACAGATAAATAGTTATTCTATAATTTATTACAAATTAAAATATTCTGAGGATAATGTTATAGCAGACAATTGTATATGTTCTTGTTTAAAATACAATGTTTCATAAACATTGACAATGAATGTAAAAGTTTACATTTTACTGAACTCGTTACAGCTTCATGATTTTTGTTAACATATTTTTAAAAATGGAAGTTAATGTTTTGTTTGACTAAAATATTATTTTCTACAAATAACATGGAATGATATTGACTATACTATTTACTACTTTTGACTATAAATTAATGTAGTTACACTACGCAATTTTGCGACTAATATGAACATTCTACATCAATCAAGAATCAAGATTCACTAAGATTTCTTATCGACCGAGTAAACAAATGTATAGTATTACTACTTTTTGAAGATACAACATACTATTTTTATGTATTTACTACTAAATCTGTATATATTTATTTGAGTTTGAATACAATGTTTTATTTTATTGAGAAGCCATGTAAAATAAAGTAAAATAACAAAGCCCATAGGTAAGTAAAAACTTGTAAAATGTGTATGTATTGAAATACTGTTTGAAAACAGGCATGTAAATTTATTTGTAAAATCTCATTTGAAATCAAATGTAGTTATTTGAAATATATATCAAAAATTAAATTAATGCAGAGATAAAAATTTCATCAAATGACTATATAGAATATGGTATAGCATAATATTATAATCATGGGACAGTGCAATATTTTAGTATCTCTAATGTCATTTTGAATTTATGAGAAGTACATAATGTACAAATCACAGAATTAAGAATAGTCCAGAAACCGCATACGCACATCAAACAGAAGGCGACTCAACTACTCATAAATGAGTAGGTTTACGTTTTGACCAATTAGTTTCATTGTAGACGTCGCTCAGTATGCAAATCCTGATTTGAATTCAACTATGCCGTGTTGTGTCCTTTTAAAGTTTAGAAATACTGCTAGGATCTTAAAGAAACAGGATGCGATTGCATCCATTGCGGTGATTACATTTCATCTTTAATTTGCAAATGAATGTGTATATAACAAATGCATTACTTAAAAATTGAATTATTTTTCCATCTGTCAGATTGTCAAAAAAACAAAATGGAAATTTCGTTAGTGTTGCCAGGATAAAATTTTTTTTACCCTACTTTGCTCATCTAATAAAAGAACTAATGAAAATTAGACCTCGGATTAAACAACGCCGTGGGGGACATTTGAACGAAATTATTTTTAAAACATCAAATATTATTTAACATGATATAAAAATATCCGTTTTATGTCAAATAAAATTTGTTTTATATTTTAAGTTCAAAGTTCATTAATTCAATTACTCTTATTAAATGACCCTTTACTTATCTACTCTGTTGTGTCAATCAATGTTTCCGCGTGCACATTAAAATTTTAGAGAAATAAACAGATTACTTTTTTTTTACCTTACATTTGTACTATGATTTTTATTTTTCATCAAGCAACATTACCCGGTGACTTCACGAATACCCGCGGCGAAAGTAAGTCGGAGTCGGGGAATTATTGGACACAGTCCGATGTATTCAAATATGATTCTACGCTCCTTCTGGATTATTCTTAATTCTATGGTACAAATAAATAAATAATAAAAATATGATAAAATTTAACATGTTTTACCGTAGTTAAATAATGTTGATGTATTGTCACATAATAAATAAAAATCCTGTGGAAATCATCGTACTTACTCCAATGTACATGGTTTAGCATTGCAAATGTTTAAGGGAAGATTATAGACCCACTGATTACTGTAATGAAATCAATAATCTGCTGTCTATTGTTCTTTTTTTCTTCAAAAATGTAATATCTTCGGTGATACCGCAATACCGCATAACCTATTTTATTATATTTCTTTACTGCAATAAGTTTGTTGCAGGGTCTGAGAACCGTTAGTTTTAAATTATTGGTATTTTATCTCAAAATCATTATTCATTGTCAGAATCAGAAAGACTATCATTATAGTCTTTTTGATACTCTAGCGGAATTTTCGGTTGATCAAAATCATAAGAAATATGTAGTAACAGGACGCTCTTTAGGTTCCCTCAATTGAAACTGAAAAAAACTCAGTTGATAGTTACATGGTTTGTAGTATTACTAACGATATATTTATATCGAAGTTTAGTATAATGCGTAAAATAAACATGACCAATTACTACGATCTTTACAATATTACTCTGCTTAAATTGAAATTTGATTATGTATGATAATATTTTAAAGTATGCACAGCGATATAATATATATCTCGCACCCAATGTACTGTTAAAATGCTATTTAGAGATATTTGTGGTGAAAATTTTGAAAAGTTCTTAAAATTACAACTTTAAGTAACATCTTAAATGTATAAAAAAGTTCTTTCCATGTTGTTTATTACAACTATAAAAATAGCATAGTCTTAAATGATTGCCCTATCTTCTGGCACTTGCCTAGTATCAGAATGAAAGTAGATGTTGTTATAGTGAAGGTATACTCGAATGATTAAAAAACTCAAGGCAACGCTTTCTGAATTACTATTCAAAATAATTTATTTAATTTAGATTTGTGATATTCATTTCATTCATTCATAATTCCCTTTTTAAACTTAATGATGTGGGAGTGGTACACCAACCGTAACGTATCATTTTTGTAAGATGAAGGTAACTTGATCAGTCTTACGCTTCAGGTGCCAGTAATAGGACTACAAAATATTTCAGTGTAAAACACCTTTATAATATTTGGTATCAACCATTTGCGGGATTGAACCCGAGACCTCTTGCATGGTAGGAAGACGCGTTGACCATTTGACTAAGATGAAAATATTAATTTACCAGGTAAACAAATTATTTTTCAAACCCTTTCATAATTTAAGTTGTAATAGTCTTACATTGGGGGTGCGATATATTATATTATAAGCATGTGGTAAAATTGTTGAATTATTCATATATACATATATAAATTATTTGGTTTTTTGGATTACAATGACAATTAGAAGTAATAGTCACATGTTGTGTCTAAATTAAATAATAAAAAGTATATAATGCACCTGAGAAGATATCACAATAAATAATATAAAATTAAATTGATAACTAATTTTTCTTAGTACATAAATCACAACCATTATACTGTTATTTCAAACCATATTAGGAATGATAAAAATATTAAAATAAGTTAACAAAATTAAGTACAGGCTTCCGAAAAATATAAATATTACATTACAATCTAAGTTGTTTGAAAAATCTACAAGTATTTTTATAATTCATCTAAAAATTAATATTATTTTCAAATCTACTATTACAAAGCTAAAAATTATACTAATACGTATGAGTTAAATAATTTACAGACAACTACGTCTTATGAAATACACTGGTTACTTTAATGGGAGTCTTTAAAATTAAAAAATGTGTACGAAAATTTCAATAATCTCAATACTTATTAACAAATTTTATTTGTTTCACTTCACAAACTTAAAATGATTCAATGTTTTTTTTCTTCACTTCGTTCCCATTATATGTTTGTTTCAGCGATGCCGATTGGTCTTCGAGGCTTTTCTTCAGACCTTCTATGGTTTGAAGCAGCATCTGGAAATCAATTTCAATCGATTAATTAAAACAGAAGTACCATTTGGCAAAATAACATTCAGTGGCACCTCTATATTCGTTGTTAATCATCACCATTCCCTTTCCACACCTAATAGTCCATAAGGCACGCTTTGGTTCACCAAGACTGGAAAATAGGATGATCAGTCAATATTCTGGTCTAAAAACACTTTTTTGAATGAATGTTTCATGTCAACCAAGTCGGGAATCGAACCTGAAACCTTTTGCTTGGTTTTTGCACTAAACAAACGGTCACTAATGACACCTATTTAACTCTCAATTTGTGACAGTTAAGCTTGTTTTAACCATCCCAAATTGCATAATGAAACATTATTCTAGATAAATAGGGGTTTTTTATGGTTGTTTACTTTGCTCGTATTACAACGTTTTTCTTCCGTTTGAAGCAAGGTCTGGTAAGTATGGCCCCGGTCCTAATTTGGAACTAAAACTGCATTCCTTTACTGTCACACAGAGAAACTAAAACATGGTCAATGTACTAACCATGTGTATTTGATTGATTATAAATTGACAACACTGCAGTGAGAGGTGCAATTCAAGCTTTTAATATTTCAATAATTTATTTTTGCAGTTTGGTTGAAAAGGAATATTAAATTTTTACTAAATTAATTTTAAAAATTGACAGTGAATATGGGAAATAACTAGTCTTTATGAACAGTTTCGGGAAAGGGGTGGGTGTCTTCATTGTTTTTCATTATTTTGTTAATTTGAATAGGGAACATTTATGTTGTTTATTCAAATGACATTATCTTAGATTCATAGGGGAAATTATTAAAAACTGTAAAAAGTAATTTACCTGTCTTCTGAAAAGGGTAAGTTGTTTCTGAAATTGTCCCTGTTGCTGCTGCAGTAAGTCACTTCTATGACGGGAACGTTCCTCGGCATCCAGCCTCTCCGCCCTCAAGCGAGCCACCTTCTCACGAAGACCAGCTCGACATTCATCAGTTCCTTGCAACAACAATAAGAGCTCTACTTCAATTGTCATGCAGTGCAAAAATGTGATTACTTACATCACATATCACTAAGATATAATGGAATCCACAAATCAATCAAATACTGAATAGTAGTTAGTTAGTTAAAAGCGTAAAAAAAACCAATTGTTATCTCCTTTTTTTGTCTTATATTATAGTAAACATGTATTTTTCTAGTCTTGTAATAGAAATGTGCGACAAAATTATCCGTTTTATGGCTGTTGAAATGCAAAATCTGTATAAATTTATATTAATCTATGGTAATTTAAAGCCCTTTTAAAGTGAAGCAAAGCTTTAAGTGTAAATACTGATGTGATTGTTTAAAATCTACAGATTGTAAATTATGATGATATTTTTACTTTACAAACTTAAAATATGATAACACAACTTACAGAAAGAGAAACTAAATGAAATAAAATAAAACATTTTCAATTTAAAGGGGTTATATTACCTTGATCATCAACTGTAGATGTTTCTCCATCGGATTTTTGTCTTACAAGATGATGAGAATCTAAAGATTTTTGCAGTCGGTCAAATGTAGCACTCCCAGAGTACACTTTTCTCTTGACAGGTTCACTTTGTGGACAATAAGATGAATCTGGAACTCTATGTCCAATATCTATTGAACGAAACGTTAACAGTGGAGGTCTTTTGTCGTTGGAATCTTTTTTGGCTGGATCTACATCACCATCTGACGAACTAGAAGTAGCAATGACATTATCGTGTCCGTTATGTGCATGAGCCTTGTGTGGAGAGTTCCTGTTAAAAAAAGCTTGTTTTTTAGGACTTTTGTTAAATGTGGAACTGTTAATATTTTTATGTACAATGGATTGTTCTTTTTCAGTCGACTCATCACTATCATCGTCAATGTGGAGAACTTGTGAAACTGGTTGAGGAGTTCGAGGACGGCACAAAGGAGAATTAGAATGAATGTTCCGCCCATTGATTTGTAGAATTGGTGAGCCAGGCTTAATACTCGACATCAAGTTTCTCGCTGGACCAGGGAGATTTAAGTTCCTTCTATGCATTCTTGGGGAATTAGGACACTTGACATTATTCGGTCGACTAGATTCAACGTTTTTAGTCATTATACTTTTTTGAACTATTGGCGAATGAACTAAAAGCTTTTTTGGACTAGAAAATATGTTTTCATTTACACTTGGATTTGGTTCTCGACGACTGAGTTCTGGAGAATTAATTTGCATAAAATTGGTGATATGGTTTTTCTTAGGACTAAATCTAGGGGATCCACAAAGTTTAGGACTTCCAGGAACAGAGTCTCCCCCACGTTTAGGATTCAAGTCACACTCTCCATTCCTTAACAACTCCACTCTTTTATTAGGGGGTGGATTATTTAGAATACGTCTTGGAGAGCCCAAAATAGGAGTGCTTGCCTTCATTGTTACCAGAATATGTTCTGCCTCTAATATGAGTTCTTTATATTTTTTATCGGCTTCCTTATCAGCTTCTATTAGAGCTATCTCTGAATCGAAATTTGATAGGTAATTACCATTTGAGACAGTTTGTTTGAGGGCACAGCTACGTGAAACATAGCTTACGGAGTTTGATCTACGTTTCAAGGCATCTAGTCTTGTATCTTGAATAACAAGAGTTCGTTGGACAGACATTCGTACAGGAGACTGATGACTGCGGATCTCTGATATATCGTCTAAAGGCTTTCTTCTGTGGCTAACTGGAGTTCCACCGAGACTACGTGTCGCTGGGTCCCGAGGGCGGCGCCTCCTCGGAGCCCGAGGTTTCGTATTTTTCTTAGATCCACTAGTGGATCGTCGTGCACTATTATCTCTATGCCTAGATAGTTTTCTTGACAACTCATTTGGGAAATGATAGTAATTCGAATGACCCAAACGTCGAGGTCCTCTTTCAGAGTCACTTAGATTTAGATCTTGGAAGGAATCCTTATCAATAAAGTCTAAATCGTCAGGATCTTGTTCATCTCCTCCATCTTGGCCAGTATCAGCATCAGTATCTCCGCAGTCCTCACAGTCGGTGGGGTCACTATCAGAAAGGATATCTGTTTCTCGCTCATATACATAGCTCTCATCATATTTTCCCATCATTTCGTGGAGTGTGAGATCATCATCGCTAGATCGCTGACTGCCTGAAGAGCTAGATGATACTGCTACTCCCAGCCTTCGTGGAGACCAGGTAACAGAAGGAACCCTTAAAAGAATGAAAATGTTTGTTGAATTCATTTGTGGTAATAAATAGACTCATAACTTTTGTTCATATGAATTGTATGTGTGTTTAAAAAAGGTGTGCCTGGTGTTCTTTGAAAAATGTAATGGATATTACTTTTGGGGATAATTTTGGTTTAGTAAAATTGAGCTCTCTGATTGCCATGTGCAAATGTCAGCTTGAGAAGGAAGATACTAACCACATTATTTTGGATGCCTGATAAACAATTGTTATTCTGAATTTCTTTCAGACCTCTCCAATATTAACATTCCACTCCCTACCAATATCATAACTCTCCCGCCCTCACCTAATAAACCTGTTTATGATTTTATGTAAATGTCCTGTAATTAATGGGAATTAAGTTGTAAATATGTTTTAGACAGTGTAATATTAGATACTTTATTACAACTTTTTTACACATTTATTTAAACACATTTATAAAACTTACTAACATAAAAATGTGTATATATGTATAAAAAAAAACATGACACTGGCAAGAACACCTCAGCCGCGAGGTGAATAAAGCCACAAAAAAAGAGAAGAAGAGCTATCTGATATTTAGTAGTATGATTGGATGTTGTAAAATACATTTTTCTAACAAATACTCACGGGCTGCGAACAACCGGACTCGCTTCTCTTCGTAGCCCAAGGATGCCTTTTTTTGGTTGCAGTTTCCCATCAGGTCCACTGATCCGAGTGGAAGAACTAGTGCTTCCATTGCAGGAGTCTTCAGCTCCACTCTTGGGGGCGGGGGATGTCCCCAGCCAGGGGTTGGTCCTGATGCGGCTCCTCTGACGGGGGGACGGGCTGGCCAGGGCTGCGGGGGGAGGGACAGTTGGCGGCGGGGGCTGGGGCAGGGTGGGGGGACCGATGCGAGGACGCCCAACATCGCAGGACTCTGATCGGCGGTGGCCAGGAGGTATGCAGCGCTAAAATTCAAACAAAATAACAGTGACTGATTTACGCAATTTAATCTCAGTAGTATCACAAAGGCTAAACATGTCAATATCAGTCAGCAAAACAAAACATCTTACAGTATCTAGACAACCTATAAAGTGTAGGCTGACTATCAATAACAAGCCAGTGGTCATGAAATTCAGATATCTAGGAGTAGAAATCTCAAGTCATAACAATTTGTATATTGAAATCCGAGAACAGGTCAACAAATATCAAACTATGTCGGGGTGTCTAAGGAATGTAATATGGAAAAATAAACATATGCGTGCTGATAGTAAGGTCAGAATATACAAGGCATGTATAAGACCCATCATGACGGAAGTGCGGGCTTACACTGTTTGTATCAAAGGGCTTCTCAGAACGGCTGCAATAAAGGTCTTAAGGTCGATTACTGGAAAAACACTCCGAGACCGAATTCGTAATACTGTAATTAGAGATACGTGTGAAGTAGAGGATATCGCACGATGGAGCAGATCCAGAAGAAGATACTGGAGGGACCATGTGGACATAATGAGCAGTGACAGACTTTTGTACACTGCAGCTACTGAAATCCCATCTGGACAACGTCCGCCTGCAAGACCACCCCAGAGATGAAGGAACTTCTCATCTCAGGAGAACAACCAGTTTTCTGTAACACAGACCTTAGGCTCTCTTAAAAGATGATGAAGAAGAAATCACAGTGAAAGGGGCAATAAAAGCAGTATAATTAAATTCAATTGAAATTGCGATTAATGGAATTGAAATTTTAAAAAGTAGTTCGTTTGATGACAAAAAGAAATGTTTATTTTAGTATGAACTAAAATCGATAGGAAGACCCTGTCAAAACGGGGAATGAAAATGTGGAAAGCGCTTTAATTGAGTAGCAATTTCCAACTAATTTATGAATTGAAAAAAAAAATTGCTAAAAGTATTTTGAATAAACAAAGTCGAGAATTTACAAGATGAAGTGAAATATTTTTTCGTACATTTTTTTTCTGTTTCTTGTACAAAAGTGTGACTGTAGATTAATAACAAGTAAAGAAATCATACGATTTCGCCATTTTAAAACGATGTTTTTTTCGAAATTGCGCCATTAAAAAAAATAAGACCAAAACAATGATTTTAACAATTTTTTTTTTACGACTATTGAAGGAATATTTTTACCTTAAATTTTAGAAAAATACTACAAAATTTGTATGATTTAAAATGCTTGCATTTCTTTTGAAATACCAAACTATTAAACAAATATATTATCCCATATTAATTTATCATATTAAAAAAAAAACTTCAATGCGTCGTCTTTACATGAGTACCAATAAACCTGAATTTAGTCTAAATTTCAAGAGACGTAATGTCGAAAAGTAAGTATGAATATTATATTTTAAGCATATTTTTTTATCAGAACTGCCTCAGAAAATGATTATTTTTGTTTAATATTTACTTATTTAATTTTGATTTTAAGTACACAATTTTTATGAGACTACCGCTTTAATAGTCTACATTTGCATATTATTATACGAGTTTATTGCATTTAGGGATTTAAATGAATAAAAAAAGATTAAATCAGAGATAAATGATGAAAAATGAAAACAGAAAGCAATACCTTCCGGCCACCCGAAGCGGTTTGCATCCAAACGTACCTCTTAGTACACATTAAAATTAGCACCGATTAGCACTAAGAACAAATATTTCACAAATCCTAACATAGAATGCAAATAATCAGTACTACCTTTTTGTTTTAGCAGTTCTATTAGCTAAGTGAATGACGAATGGAAAAATGTATTAATATAAGTAGGACGCGTGTTTTAGTCATTAGCACCATAAAATATCATAATAAATTTATGAATATGTTTTGTGTCTTAGAAATGCTTGACCGATGATTTCACAGGTCAACCAATGAATATAATATTTGTGCACTTAACTAGTATTTTTAAAATAAGTATTATATTTAGTATGTGTTTTTATGGAAGTTTCATTATTATTTACCTTGCTTAAAATGCACAGGGTTTATATTTACTTACTCATAAAAGAGATGGATATTTCTCCAAAATCAGCGTCCCATTACCCAATAATATTTAAACTCTCTTGTCCCCACCCAATAAATATGTAGTTATATATGGAATTAAGTTGTAAATAAGTTATATATTATGTAAAGTGTATGCAATATTAAATACTAACACACTAACTTGTATGTATAGTACTAACACATGTGTAAATATTTAAATAAGATATCTTAAACTTGACACTGGCTAGAACACCGCAGTTAGGGGTGAAAAAAGCCAAAAAAACTAAGAAGAAGATGGATATTTCTTTTTTTAAATGCTAGCCGGTTGTTCCGACCAAAAAAATATGTTAAAAAAAGTTATATAAATGCTGCGTTTTTGTCCCTTAGGGTAAGTTGCACCAAAAAACAGTATTTTGATAATTTCCAAATGTTTGTAGACAAGGATGGATTTCCCTCGCTTAGAAGGTGTCAAGATTGAAATTTGTTGCAACAGAGAAGGAAAACACGTTTGAGAAGGAAATATGGAAGTCTTGGCTTAGGGCTTATGGTCATAAGTGGTTTAAGGGGCCACTTTACACACTGTGTAATATTCATGATTATGTATATGTTTAAACACCCACATTTACTCAACTCTTTCGTCGAATGAATTTTGTGAAGTAAAAGAGCTAAAACCTTTATTTATGTGGGTGAGATTCATCTGGTTTAATTATTTCACCAAGTAGACAACCCTCCCTGTTGCAGTAAATTTGTAAATTACTAACTCCCTATGCAGTTAAATCCAGCTTGTCTACAAACTTTGGACATACTCAAAACATTGCTGATGTAAATATACAGTGAGAAAGTTCCGTATTTTTTATTTTTTGTTTATTAGCGCAGTGATTTTTCAAAGTTTGGTAATTTTTAAATTACGAAACGCGTGTGACGTCACACGTTTTCTTCGATGAATTCTGACGATTGGTGAATTGGCTTCCCGTAAATTGGAGATTCATTACAACTCTCTATAATTGGCTGATTCGGGAGAACTAGTGACGACCTTCAAAGTGGTTCGTTTTTATTGAAATCATTTTTCATTTTGGGTATAATTTAATGCTCTAATGTTTAACGTGTGGAAACAATATCACTTTGGAACATTTTCATTGCCTTATACCTAAAATTCCGAATTCGTCTAACAACTCAACACTGGGATATCTGAGAGCCTTTTTTAAAAAAAAATCGACGATCGACTTTTGAGCGTCATTAGATTAGTCTATTCATTACCTTTGGTAATTCCTTGGTGGTGGGCGGCGCAGTCTCCGCTGCCTGGGGCCGCGGGGCGGGGGCTGGGGTGGGGGCGGCGGCGAGGGCGGCAGCCTGCTGGAAGTAGTGGGTGCCGGTCCTGATGTTGATGTAGTACTCGGGGGGGCACGCGGCGCCGGGCGAAGTCCCGTCCGTGGAGTAGCCCGTGGAGTAGGCGCTCTCGGGGGACGACAGGGAGGCTCCGCCCGCCGGGGGCAACATGGCCTCCAAACTACCGCCGCCGCCGCTGCCGCTGCTGCAGCTCTGGAAACATGTGCATTTTTTGTTTGTTTATTTATTAAAATATTTATTTGGAGCAAAGCGCATTTTGCCTATAATAGGGAAATATCACTTTATTTAAAAACATTTTTAAAGTAATGAAATACTGTCCAGTAAAAAAACATTTTTTGATATTTATTTGTAATTTTGAATTTCCACAAAAACTGTGATTCTATTGGCCACGCCCCTAATACGTCACTATTCATGTTTATTTGGTCCTTGCCATATAAATTTTGTGTAGAACAATATCACAAAACTTGACGTCATAACATCCAAGGCCAAACACGTCGCGTTTTTCTACGAACGTGTTTTTATTGACCTTCTTTTTTACATTTATGTATGAAAACATTTTTTCACAACATCCATATTGATTTTAAAAATACAATTAATTACTCTAAATCCATTTCATATATTTTTATCTGTATTCGTAGTATGTGATATTTTCCTATTCTGGCATGGTTTCGGGGTGGAAAAAAAGCCTACATGCCAAAACCTCATTGAATCAATGTCAAAAAGAGTAATGATATTGATATGTGGTATTTACTCGGTACCTACTAATTTTATTTTTAAAATTTAAAACATGATATTTTAACAGACTAAATTATTCTGTTCGGTACTTTACACTGATGATACGTATCCTTCGAACTCTGAATAAAATATGAAATAAATTATTAAACTGTTTATAAAAACAATGTTTTCAATGCTCTCTTAGATACGACGCGACAACCAACAGATCCGTTCTGTAGCAAACCGTTTGTGATTCTAACCGGACTACAATACGATACCGAATACCGAGAATGTTAATTTACTTACTAAACACCCGGTAATGGAACCTTGCGGATAATTTATTCATGAACATAATCGAAACCCGGATAACTCTGTCCAAATCCGATACAACTCTAGACGTAATACATTAATTATTGATAAACAGTATCCGTGGCGAAGGGATACTTAGTTAAATTAAACATAATAAAAAATAGAGCCGGTTCTTCATTCGACAAATAATAGTTTAAAGCACTCCCTGAAATAAACAGACTACAAAGACAGCAAAATAAAATATTAAAGTTAGTATATGACCTTCCCTATCTAACAGCAACTAAAGAACTATTTAAACAAACTAAACAATTAAATGTAACTGAATTCTTTAAACTAGAATCCTTAAAATTTATTCATAAATTAGCCACTGATGTAATTGTAGACGAAGAATTAAAACTTGAAAAAAACTGTAGTGAACATGAACACAATACGAGAATATCAGAAAAATATCATATACAACCTTTTAAAACGAGAAAAGGACAATCGGGACTAATAAACCATGGACTGAAATTATACAATAAACTACCAGACAAAACTAAACAAAAGACTCAGACAACCTTTACAAAAGATGTTAAAAATATTATTATTAACAGTAGAATGCGAATTTTAAAAGTAAAACTATTTTGTTAAATGTATGTAACCCGTAAGGGTTTATCAATGAAATTTAAATAAAAAAATATTGAAACGAAAGCGAAATATTGAACAGGTACTGAATTCTAATGTTTAATACTTTTTTAAAAATATAATAAATAAACCGAATGTACCTCAAGTAGATTAAACCTATTCATGACGTGGAACTCAAAAAAGGATTGGCATTCTATCCGCCATACTGATTTGTATTGTGACAGTAATTAATCAAAAGTATATTGTTATATATTAAGTATAAGTGTCCTCGGCACGGGTAACCCCAGTAAGGTCACAATATTTTTATTATAGTAAGTAAGATAAACAATATGAATAAATAAATAAATTATTATTTTTAGTCTCAATGCATGTACGAGTATGTATACGTTTAAATTAGTTACTATGATTTCATCCGCGTGTGATGACGTGGGCAAAGCTGCAATTTCAGAGTTGAAAAAAATGTGATTTTTTAATGAAGTGTAAAAATGGAGGAGGTTAGTAAACCATGAAACCTATAGTAATTTATTCGTTTTTTTATGTTAAAAAACATTTTTAAAAATGCATTACTTTAGTTTAAAAAATCATGTATGGAACTAGGGTATTTTTTTTTTACTTTTGAAAAAAAAATGTATTTTTGTTACTTCATTAACAACCAGAATTCTTCGTCATGATTGGGTTTTTTAGTATATTTTTTTGTAAAATACTAAATCAATACACAATGCAGATCGTAAATGCAAGTGCAAATTTAAAATCTGCAATTTTTACAATGCAATATTTCATAGCACCTGAAGCGTAATACTGATCAAATTAGGTTTACGTACCTAACAGATGATCGAGATTTCCTGCATTCGGGGTTGCAATTCAGTGCCTTATGCCTCATCAGGTGCGAATAATGATATGATGATGATTACTTAGATATTAAAACGGACTTTTTATAAAAAAGTTATAAAAAAATTAAAATATTTTTAAAAAATTAAAACATTTTTTTTATAAAACACCCATTTTTTAATAAACCAAATAATAATTTGAAGGGAAGAAAAAAGTACTGTTTCACAAATAGGTTTTTTAAAAAACGATTTCATTTTACCTCACTTTGATGGGCAAATAGCAGAATATCAGAATGTGACAGTTTAATCTTGTAATGGAAAAGCAGCATAAAAGCAGCATAAAAGCGCCCATACTAAGCGAGTACTATAACGTGACAAAAGCTCGTACAGACGACAGAATCACCATAAATCACTCAGTAACGAAATTACCCAAAAAACCGACCGAATCCTATTAAGATAACGAATAGCGTGTGGTCACACCTTGATGTTTGTGAAAAATTGAAAATAAAAGTTTGAATGTATTAAGTTGTGTCTGTTTTATGAGCACCAAAAGTAAAACAAAATGGCAAAGGTTATACGCCATTCGAAAGAAAGTTTTCTCTCTACAAGATATTATGTTGCTTTTATTTATTTATTTATTTTTTTGTACTACAACAGGTCACGAGGCCCAATTACAGTGGTGAATTATTTTATTTTATTTTTATTTTATTTCGGATTTTTACAGCTATTACATAAACAAAATAAGTAGAAAAATCCTAACAATGCTAAAGCCAATTAAAAAAATCCACTGTAAATATAATGACACATAATATATAAAAAAAGAAGTTTAGTAATTGTATTTGTGTGACGTTGTATTCATGTGTATGTGAATGTGTGTATGCGTGAATGAGGGAGAGGATACATGTGCGTGTGGGAATGAATGAGGGAGAGGGTGCGTGTGTATGGGTGTGTAAGTATAAAAAAATAATTGTTTAAAACTTGTAATTGTATTAAAAATGGTACAATAAAGAGCTTAGTAAAAAGTTAGAAACCTTTTTATTAAAATTCAAATCAAGAATTGATATAATTGTATTTTTTTTTGAAATTTAACTGATACACATCGAATGAATAATGTGCGACGAGTCCTACATTACATCACAAAACACCCAGGCTTGAGAAGAATCACATTGAATTTTTGTGTTCTCACCGGGAGTCGAACCCGGAACCTTCCGTGAGTGAGTCAAGCGTCTTGACCACTAGACCACGGAGACCGCCGTATTTTATTTTATGTTACGCATATTATTTTATTCGATTCGGAATGAAGCTGCCAAAGCTGCTCGCGATATTTACGTAGCGTACAGTGAAGATGCTAGAATTAATGACTGATTTGTTGTAAAATAATTAAAAAGAATACATTAATTTATTTATTCATTTATTTAAACGCCTTGTAGGCTTTTACATGTTTTACGTGTATTTATATATAAAGAACAGACATATTTTACACAAAAGTAGCAAAAAATTTAAAATGAAGTAATAAGAAAAAGAAAATAAAAATATATAAAACTAATCTTACATATAGTACATGCATACATTTATTCCAGTAGAAAGAACAGAAGTTCATTTTTTCCTATCGGTTATATTAAAAGAATCTTAAAATTAGAAGAATGTAGAAAAATAATAATTAAGAATACAGATATAAGTTAACAAAAGGTATACAATACAAAACAACATAGTATTTTTTAAGAATTTAAATTTGGATTTTGCGTATTCGTTGGCAAACACATGAATTCTCCTCATAGGCGAGTGTGCACTGTAGTTAGTTGTAGATACATTTATATAGAAGAGTTTATTAAATCGAGTAATCCGGCCTGGCACTCGCAAGTTAATTAGTTTTAACAGTTCGGAACAGTCAAATATTGAATTTAATATTTTAAACAAAAATAACAAATCATATAATTTTCTTCTAGTTTCTAATGTGTGTAAATTTAAATATTTATTTAAGTATGTATAATTAATATGTTCAACTGAAATACCCAATTTAAAATTTACGAAACGTAAAAATTTATGTTGAATTCTTTCGATATTATTAATATGCACATATTATTTTCTTTCGATATTATTATATTATTTCTTTGATATTATTAATATTCTTTCGATATTATTGTTATTATTATATTATTATCGATTAATTTATTGTATTTTTTTATTGAGTCTTCTTGTTTTCTTCATTTTAAAAAAACGGACCCAACTTAGGATAACACATAATTTAGAATTGTAGAAAAAAGCGGATATTTTTTTTTAACAAAATTTAAAAAAAAGACATTTTAAAAATGTATTGAAATTATTTTTGTATACACAGTACATGTTGCACCTCAAGAATAACAGTGGCATAATTCAAAAAACTCATTTTTACAGGACAGCAGTTACACACACACCCGCGTTATTAATAAACATTCATTCGCAAGTTCATTCACTTCTGCCATCTTGTTTTTAATGGAGAATATATTATTATTCGAGAACATTTCTGCCTACTTTAATTTAGGATTTGTGCCATTTTTATCGCTCAGGTGCGATGTGTTTATTCTACGATATCAAATTTACAAGTTCGATAAAACACTTCAATGATTTCATTTAAAAGTCGAACTTTTTTCATTTTCAAGATTTACTTAAATATTTCAATTTTTGGGGCATTTTCAAGGAGTCGTAGTAAACTAACTTAGAAAATGAGAATCCAGTTGTGACAGAGTGGGGTTCGAACCATGGACCTCTGGTCCGTGAGTCCGAGACAATAGCCACGAGATCACAACCCGGTTATTGTAGATTCCTGATGTTGGTTGTTGATCGCAGAATAATAATATTTATTGTTAGTTGTCAGTAGTCGCAATGTCGCAAGAAAGCTTGTTTTGTCAAGTGTGAAACTGCCCGTTATCTATCACGGCGTCGAATACATTCTGCGAATGCTTACGCGTAATTTTTAATCCCAAAAACTGCCCCGTGTAAAACAGTAAATAAAATGGCCAAGGATTCGTCAAAAAAAATATTGTACAAGAAACTGCTCAAGAGCTCTTGTGCATTTTTCCGACCCATGTAATTTATTTCAAATTAATTTACAGTTTACATATTCAAGAACTTACAATGGCTTTATGCCCCCATGTTAATCCATAATTTTATTTTTAACAAAGAAAAAATACAGTAAATTGAAATAAATTATTACGTTTTATATAATAACATATATATAGGACAAAGCGGGAGAGATAGATTATAATAACCATATATTAAACTACGCATAACATTTAAATGAACTAAAACATAGGACCTTACGTATAAACCTGGTTTAAAGTTACGCCTAGGCATAGTGGTAAAATTAGGATGGGAATACCATTTTTATTCAACCACTATAATAAGGATGGTATTCCCATCCGTATATTACCACTTTGCCAAGGCGTAACTTTATACCAAGTTTATGAGTAAGGCTTATTTTGACGAATCAAAAGACATTAAAATTTTACACGTAGAATATAAAGGGCTAAAGTTAAATAGATTAGACATTTTGGAAATAAACGAATATAATAAAAAATAATAGCGATATAATTTTAATAAATCAGCAGACAGATTTAACTCATGTGTGGCTATGCGGTAACGGATGTCTACCTCGGGTAAAAAACATTTAATAACTCTCTTATTTTTTTAAATAACCAACTCATATTTTTTGTAATCTTTATATGGACTTTTTTACACCAAAATAAGGAAACATTTTTATAAAAAATGCACGGGCTTTTTCTATTAAAAAACATTTTCTTCATTTTGTAAAATAAATTAAAACAAACGAAAGAGATGCCAGTATTATAAGTGGTTTATTAAATTTTATAAGAAAGAGCACGAGAATATAGCATATCAGAAGACCGACAAGGACACTATTAGTTAGGGGCGGAGCTTGAGTGACCGAGAAAACAATACCGAAAGAGTACGATACAGAATTATACCACTTGTGGGACAGAGAACACATTAGTCGCGTGAAGTTTTTTGTAGTATATTGAGCTGACGCTGTATTTAACACACCGTGTTCCCGAAATGTTTCTACAATTTATTCACAATTTATCTGATTTAAATTACTTTTTGACAATTCTTGATGGAATTTCATTGTAATGATGTAATATTTACATACATTTACATATAAGTTATTAATCAAAAATAATTGGTACACTTTCACTCATTTCCACACTTAAGATAATATTTTGATTTCTGTAAATCATCCTTACATTGTATAATATTCGCCAGTCTGAAGATGTCCATTAGAGGATGAAAGCGCTAATTGGTCAAACAAATAAGTGGAAGTGTGCCCAAGGATTTTTGATTAAAACCTTATATGTAAATATAAGTTATTACAACATTACATAATTTATCATGTCGCTCATCCGGTGCAATAACGACATAACTGCAGTGAATATGATTTTATTTTATTAAAGATTGTTATAGTCATAAATTACTTTTTAAAATATATTTTCACAATTTTTTTGAATATTACGTTAGTTTGGACTGTTAATTTGTTAACGGATTGCAAAAAGTTTTCAAAAATTACTTCAAATGATCTTAAAATATACCAATAAAAATATCAATACTTATATTTACGTCGTTGTTGTACTGGGATAATATATTTTTAGACAATTATGGCAAGTTATTACCTGTGGGTGAAAATAAGATCAACTGATAATATATATTTATTATTTAAATTTACTTATCGAAAGACTATTATCTCATTATTAAAAAAAAAAAATCTCAATACTATTTGACATTATTGGTTGATTATTTTAGTTAGGGTTCCTTTAATCATTATTTGGCTCATCGCGTATGATTGATACATCAGTACTCGAGCTAATCGATGATGAGCTTCAGTTTGATGATGACGATGATGAGCTTGATGTTGATATAAGGCTTCTTTTTTCCTTTTCTGCAGGCTTAAATTCATCACCACTATCAGTTAGCGAGAAATCTTCGTCATAATTACAGACATTACTCATCCAATCTCCGTTAATATTTTGTGGTGCTGATGGTCCTCCATCAGTTTTGTGGTCCTGAAAAATCACAGTAGGGTCGTTGTTACACAAAAAAAATTACAAATAGTTTGTCACAATCACCTTTATGTCTACACAGGCACAGACACAAGCGCTTTCGGCAGGTCCCCGCGCGCAACTTACAAATCAGGCGTTGTTGTCACTAGTACTTACAAAATTGTTCAAATTTTTCATTGGCACAAATGCTCCCTGGTAGTTTGTAGTCAAACTATCATTCTGCCGTTTTTGCACCGGATAAAACACGTATTTATAAGACTTGTGACATACTTATCACGGTTTTAAAAAAAAAGTTAGTTGTGTCGTTTTTGCCCCGGATGAGCGATGTCTCGAAATTTTAATAACAAAGAAATTGAGAACATTTAATATGCAAGTGATGAAAGTAACATGGAGATGGAAAATAGAGAAGATGTATTAGACGTGGAAGACAATATTGAGTGTGAAAATACAGAAAGTGAAAATGAGCCTTCCAAAGGAGTTTGAGGGGGGACCAAATTTTAGAATCAGATAATGATAATGAATAAAGAGAAACCGTTTTAGAGGGGAGCGAAAAATCCAGAAATTATACTTCACTACAACCCTACAAAAGTAGTTGTGGATATTGGAGACAAATTAACAAGATAATATTCTTGTATGAGAAAAACTTGAAGGTGCCTGCTTAGAGTTTTGATGGAGCTGATGGATATTGCTTGTTTAAACTCCTTTATTTTTATTTATTTGACACTTTATATATATATATATATATGTATATATATATATGTATAAATATATATATATATACATGTAAGGGCGGGCATATTACCTTAAGGCAATTTCTTTCTACCTACTTAAACCGTTCAGTTTGAGAAAATTATAAATACATGGACATATTGAATCTTACAATTTTATACAAAAATTAAAAAGAAAGATTAACAAAATAAACATTTAGTTAAAAAATATATACTTTACCATGAAGAGCGGAGAGGGGGTGGGAAGGAAAGAAGAAGGATAAAGGAACAATTTAAATATTTAGATAGTGACATTTTAATCTTGACTTAAATATAAATAAAGTAACTGTATTATGGATAAAAAAAACACTGATTAGAGAATCAACGATAGAAGTTTAAGAATATTCTTTCCGCGGTCGTTAGCTTTACAATTTGTAGTTTCTAACGTAAATACACGTAAACATAGTGTGTGAAATTCCACCGAAAGCAAACGAACGCTACCGAAATGTTTTTAGAAACGCACTATTCATGTTCTTTCTCTTCTTGCACCAAACCATCAATTTCCATGATGTTGAATTGCCAACACACGAAAGTTCAGAAGATGTAACAAGAAAAACAGGATGGTGTAAAAATGCCCAAATAAACATAGTGCACGTGTTTTTTCTGAAACTCGTCGAAACTAAATCTGCAATATTTATCGACGTTAAAGGAAAACAATTGTGTGTTTTGAGGTGCCCAAAAAATGAATTAAGTAATTATAATGCTTCAGAGTTTTGACTCAATTCTTGGACAGGCTTTTATAATTTATATAAGCGTTTATTGAAGAAGCGATTTGTAATGACATTAAAAAGATTTTTCAACTCTACGTATATTTTTTGAAGTTATAACAAACTGTTGTAAAGTATGTTCAAAGCTTTTTTTAACCGTTAAATCTATTTAACGTTAAATCTAAATAACTTTGGTTCTAACCAAAGTTATTTAATTTAAAGTGTTCAAAAAATTTGTTCGTAACTAGTTTTAAAACACGTGTTTACGTTGTCATTTTTGTGTATGTGTAATTATGATTTAATTATATTACGTATTACGTACTATTATTATATTTCTTACAAGTTTTTTTTTGCTATTTTTTTAGGTATTATTTCAATATTATTCTAAGAATATGTTTTAACAGCGTTTTTATTTATTCTAATAAAATCTAGTATTTATTTGCAATAAAAATTTGATATTCTTTTTTGCATTAAATAAGAGTTGTATTAGCAAAGCATACTTTCTAGTCTCCCGGTTGATCTATTTCCGCTAAATTCAGTCGTAAATGTAATTCGGAATTCAGTCGACAACCAGACGCGAGCGGTAGCACTTGCTGGCGGGATTTTAAAAGGAATGAACACAATTTCTAACTTTATTTTGCATAAATATGCTTTAATTTTATATTTTTTATGTAACATCTTTGAATAAATATCATTTTTAACACATACCATTGTAAATAATTTGGTATTTTAGCTTACATTTCAAAATATCTCGACTTATGCTTGTGGTCACATTGTGTTACCACACCGGCTGCAAAGGGATTATTCAGCACAGTCTTTTAAGAGTTAAAAAACTCGCCCTCATTATCGTCCTTAGTTTGACCCTGGACATTGCCATAAAACAATAAATATTTCCATAGAATTTTCAATAGCTTTGTCCCACTCTGTTTCATTGAAATATAATGTATCTTTCGACTTATTTTTTAAATCTACCTACACTTAAGATTATTTATTTATTTATATAAATGAACATTACACTGTATAATATTTACAAGTCTGAAGTTGCCCATTAGAGGATGAAAGCGCTAATTGGTCAAATAAATGTACCAAAAGTTTTTACAAACAATTTTTTTCATATAAGTTAGTCATAACAATATTAAGAAGAATAATAAAAAAAAACAATAAATGCTTTAAAAAATAAAATTGTTCTATCATAACAATATTAAGAAGAATAATAAAAAAAAACAATAAATGCTTTAAAAAATAAAAGAAGACATATTGTATATAGTAACAAACATAATATAGAGAATAATATTGCAAATTAAAATAATTAGAAAAAAAGTGTAATACGAGCTTTATGGACAGAAACTGACAAATAGATGTGAACACGGAGGTAACTAACCATTTGACTGCCGTGGCAGCCATTCTTAAAGGATAACAGGCATAATGGAAGGTGCATCCGAGGTATGATTTATTACCCGTCATTGACGAGAAGTATTGCGAATATTACCTTGTCTCTCTTGTATCTACAATCTCTATGCATATATGATTTTGGAAAATATGAAGATTAATTTTAAGTTATCAAAAACCGGTCAGTTGGCTCCTAACTCATTATGCGCCGTATTTTTCGCACTTTTTTACGCTGAAAATTCAACCGAAAATTAGGGCGCGTCTTATGGTCCGATGCGTATTATGCCAAAAAAATTTTTTTTCTGAAGATTGATAGTTACGTTTTGGGATGCGTTTTATATTCCGATGCGTCTTGTCGTCCGCAAAATACGGTATTATTTATTTTTGCACAACAACAGGCCAGGAGGCCCAATTACAGCAGCGAACACCTAGGCTTAAAAAAATCTCTTTGAATTTTTGTGTTCTCACCGTGAATCGAACCCGGAACCTTTCGTGCGTGAGTCGAGCGTCTTAACCACTACACAACGGACGCCGCTTATGTTCCTAAGTGCGAATTCATCATAAGCATACCCATCTGAACCAAATGGTACATAAGGCACTGTATTGGTACACCAAATGTAACATAAGTAATCATATCATAAAATCATAATACTTAATTTATATTCAGTTATTTCATTATTTATACTGTATTTTTTCATATTGTGGGTACTTTAAAACTCGTATATGCCCGTTAAAAATAAATATTTAAGTTAAATTTCTTATAGTACATACCTAAATACAGATTTTAATCTAAATTAAATGCCTCATGTAGGACATTTCATGTAACTCCTAATATCAAAATTATACATTTTTCTTTTACATTTCGTGTTTTTAAAAACTAATTAAAGATATATTTTTGATAATGTGAAATCTTACCACTTCGAAAAAGGCGGAATTCTTTTACACTAAACGGCGACAAGACGCAACTGTTGCATATGCACCGTTCCACTAAGCGTCGTAAAACCAAACTAAAAACTCGAGAACTTGACACAAGGGACGCAATACAATACCAATCCATACTTATGTAAACATTAATGAACGTACTATTGATGGAATTATTAGCATTAGCATGGTGAATTAACACTAAATTTACAATAGCAATTAATAGCTACTACTTAAGTATTATACGTGCTATTCACGGTACTTAGTGTTTTGAATTGAAATTATTAAAACTTAATACAACTTACCACTTACCTTACTTGACCCCTACCGCTGAACTGTACGAAAAAATGCCAGTTTCAAATAAAATACTTGGCGAAAATTGAGACGGTAAAAATAGTATACAAATTAGCATTGGAAAACATGCGAGACGATGACTTAAGATTAATCAAAAATGCAGACATACTCAAATATAATACCAGACAATTACAACAACTGCCATATTGAGAAAACAACGACAAATACAAGACGGTCTAAAATACTATACAATGGACGTAAACACTACATTGACTTACCCGACTACTTGAAAAATTATACTGGACACAGATTAAAAATTAAGATTAACTCTAGAAAGACTGTGGTAAATAATTGATTTGCGCGCGATGATGTAATATTGTATTAACAAAGCAAAAAACGGAATATTCTTAAGTTCAAATATTTAAAATAAAAATAATATGGATACAAACTATTAAATAATTCCATATCCGTATTTTTTTTAAAACAAACATATAATTTAAGCACTGTTAAAGCAAAATAAATTAAAAATCATCAATACGCCCGTCATCTTACATACGTGTATCCCCCATCACTCTCAATGACCAACTGAATCTCTTTCACACAAACACCGGCCACGGGACTGCGTCTCTATCTTCCTTGTTATGAGTTCTATCTTCGCGTTCTCTCTTATACAGATTGATTGTATTGGCGTTACATACTTTCTTCGCGTACGAAAGATAAACACTTTTTGTATTAAAACCCAGCACAGTTATACAAATTTTACTTTCCAAATCTGGTGTGAAAATGTCCATTTGAAGATAACAAAAAACGACTTCATCATTAAAAAAAATAAGAGAGATATATCAAGTCTTGTATTGTATGTAGATTAGTGTGACATCACAGCCACACAAGAGTTAAAAAGCATATGATTTATTAACCAGACGAGAAATAACATGACTTGAACTTATAGTTAATAAGAATTCAAGGTAGCAAATTGAAAATGGAAGATAATATTATTATTAAACAATATCCATTCCGAGAAGATAAAATTGTAGCATTATTGTTACAACTGAAATACAAATTATTATGGGTGGGAAAAATAATTACACAAATTATTATAAGCAATACGTTGAAAAGGTACAATATGAACTTAACGGGTTTTTAAAATTGTAAATAAATAAATTTACGAAGTTAAAACAGAACGAATAAGTTAAATTTTGAAAGCTTTTTTCAATCGTATTTTTTTTGGTAGAAAAATATTCGATATAATTTAAAAAGCACTTATTTAAATAAAGGTAAACATCATTTTCCAATCAAATTCATTTATTATTAATTTTATCCAAATTGATAAATATTGTGATAATTTACAATTAATTTAGATGAAAACTATGAATACTAATGATGCAAGAAATAAAATAAACGTTTTCGTAATTTATTTTACCGCAAATTGCCGCGAACGCTAAAATAACAATTGAGTTAATAATTAATATTCCTGTGTGGAAAAATAGCATTTAAATGCTGCGACATGTATCAGTAGTGTAAAAAAACAATGTTTAACAATTGCAATAGCATGTCACACGCCAATATGCTTCGCATGCTAATGAATTTAGATAAAAATAGCAAAAATTGTCGTCAGTAGTACTTACATGCTTACAACCTCCGCTAGTTATTGGCGGGGCGGAAGGTGGTGGGGTGGCGGGGTGGGCAGAGGGGGGAATTTTCTCTTTTTCCATCACCGCAGTCCCCGCGCCAGCACTCGCAGCCGTCTCTTTCCCTCGCTGATTTTTCTTCTTTGGCCTGACAATGTGGGCCTCCATCCAAATGCGAAACTTACTTCCGAACATTTTCAAATTATTGGTAGTCTTTTGTTTATCGCTTTTTCTTTGTTTCTGTTTTCGTCCAATCTCATGATCATGGCGCTGGCCTTAGAGTTTATCTTGTATTGGAAGTGACGAAGTCTGAAGCGAGTCAGTTGCCATCTGAAGATGGCTATGTCCATATGCCAATGTCATATCCGAATGATCCTGCGAAGTAAAAAAATACTGTTAATAATCGATTATTGATAAATCTTATCTAAGATTACCAAACATAAGGTCTTGGGGTTCAGCACCCTAAGGAACATAGTCAAGAGCTATCCACTTATGACTATATCACTAGTCGGACTAATCATACATTATGGCTGTTTTCACACCACTGAAAAAATCCAACAGGCACGATAAAATAACGGAGCGAGATATTTTTTCGGGATGAAAAACGATGAATTATGACTAGTCAGCTCTCCGGCTATCCCTATGCAAAATCACACCGATCGGTCGCTTTATTGCGACGTGAAAGAAACGCAAAGAAACAGACAAACACACTCGAGCCTTTATTTATTTTATAAATTTTCACGCCCATAAAGCTTTTACATATATAGACGTTTTATAAAACATGAGTATATGAACAACATAAAATTAAAAAAATACAATATAAAGAAAAAAAATATAGGAACAGTGTCGAATCGAATCGGGTTGTGGTCCCGTGGTAGTATTGTGGACTCGCGGGCCAAAGATTCGAGGTTCAAATCCCCTCTACCACAACTCGATTTCCATTTTTCCATCACAAGTTATTTACGACTTTCAGGAAATGGTATGAAAATTTAAATATTTCAGTAAATAATAAGAACTCGTAAATAAGAAGTATTTCGCTTTCTTTAAAAAAAAAAGTGTTAAGAAGTATAGTTGGTATAAAAATAAAAATAAAAAGATGAGCGTATAAACGACATAAATTTAAAAAAATATAATATAAGGAAATAAAATATAGAACTGTGTTTAGAAGTTTAGTTGGTTAAAATAAGCTAATGAAATGCAGTTTAAGGTTTAAAGCATCTAGGTACATAATGTTATAAAATACAATATAATAATTATATTAATATAGCCAGTATGGAAGTATGGATTACTGTTTACAAATGTTTGTTAGGAAATTTAAATCAGTACACGAGAATTATAATATGCCTACCTACTAAAATAGTATTTAAAATAAAGTTACGAGTGATTTACGAGTTAGGTGTGTTCAGCATAAAAATAATGTTTTATTGGTAACATTATTTATACAACATAAGATAAAATTCGTATCCTTTGAATGTTTTTGAGTATTTGGTTTCCCCCAACTACAGATAAAACAAAAATCTAAGGCCCTTAAAATACAGCTCAAAAACTTTTCCGAAGATGGCAGATAGTCGCAGTGAAGTGCGTAAAAAAACCTCGGAAAGCTCCCACAGTGTAATTTTTCATCCGATTTCCCCACAAAACATCCAAAGTGTGAATAAAGACTTACATAGGAAACTATTCATCACGGGGAGTGCGGTAAACACGGAACACGGGGGTAGGGGAATCCGCGGGTAATATGGAATAGGGGACTCAAATATTGATACAAAAATGTGAGGGAAAGCAATGCATATGAAAAAAGCTCGCACTCTCTGACGGAAGACGTAAAAATCACATTTCATCCCCGTTTTATTACACGCTTCCAAATGGCAAAACATAAACAAGATTTTTTGTTACCAAATCAAAATAAATAACCAATGGTATTTTATACCTTCAAAAGCACACCTCATTAAGGAACTTAGTACGTTATGGATGTTTTAAAAATCATTCATACATATCGCACCCCTGGAAGCGGTAAGTCTCGATTGGCCGTTTTGCGAGAGGTAAAAAAAAACTTTTTTATTAATTATAATGCCGAGTATTTTTTATGGTATTTACTCATTTGACCGTTAAAACGTGAGAAAATACTGTACCATCATAATTATGTATGTGTTCTTCTCAAAATTTTACTCAATTGATTTCAAAGAATACTGAAGTTTGTGGTTTATCTCGTTAAAAAAATCAAAGAGATACGCGAGTGTTCTCCGAAAAGAAAAATTGTGGTTAAGTTGCATTAACCCAAAATAGACCGTTTTGATTTACGACAGTGTACTTCTGGGGGTGCGATATATTATTTGAAAAACATGTAAAATGTAGCACGTTTGATAGTTATTCATGAATAAGAAAGTTACTTATCATTTATTTATTTATTTTATATAAATCCTGTGCGGCGATGGCCATTATTTAAACAACTAAGAAAAACATCGACAATTTCTAACTAATCACAAGTTTTAAAAGATTTTCCTTCCAATATGAATTTGGATTTTGGATTTTGGAATTGCATGGGCGCAATTGTAAATTTTGATATGACGGAAGAACAATCAAAGCACTCAAAAACTTTAGTATCAAAACGATCTGTTTTTGACAGAACTGTTTCTAGTAAACACAATACCCACGTCTTTACATTCAAAATTTATACATGAATTCTGAATGAACGAGATAAATTTTTGTCAGATTAATATCATGTTAAATATATTTTTTTAGATTAATATCATGTTTTCATTAAACTTTTGTGCATTCCATTTTTCGACATGTATTTATTATTTATATTTTTCTATTATTATTTTGTATATTGTTTTGATTATTTTGTATATTGTTTTGATTAATTTGAATATTGTTTTAAAATGTTAATATCGGTTATCATACGAATTATTATGTAACTTTTCTGCATTCCATTTTTCGACATGTATAAATTTTTATTATTTATATTTTTCTATTGTAATTTTTATTATTTATATTTTTCTATTATAATTTTTAATATTTATATTATTATTTTGTATATTGTTTTAATATGTTAATAAATATTTGTGATTTATATATCGAAGAGTCCTGACTTAACACGGGACATAAAAAACATATAATTGTAAATATGATAAAATTGTGTATTTTGTGCATTAAATAAATAAATGTAAGAGATTACTTTAATAAGTAATCTAATCTAAAATAAATTTATCTAGTACATTCGGAATTCAATATTCATTTATAAAACAAGTTTATTACAGGTTAAAAGAAAACACGGTTTACGTATTATATTAATTATATTTAACCTTTTCCACTTAAATAAATTCGTTTTGCTGGCGGTTTTCATTTTGGGATGAGTTAGGTACGTTCGTGGTGCTAGAATTTATAATATAATTCCACGAACCGTAATGCGGCTTGCGTACGAAGTAACCATTAAAATTAATAGTGGACCATAATACTGAAAATCTAATCTGTAATACTAACCCAAATATTACAACCATAAAAAAGTCTTAATCTTGCTCTAAAATGTTATTGTTTGATGAAAAATACTTAGTTGATAAAATGGCGTTGATGTTTTTGATATACGAGTAAACAAATATGTAATTGTTGTATTTATGTAGTGTGCATGTAGTAGATAAAGTAATTGTTATTTTGTTAATAAACTATTGATTATTATTATTATTATTATTAATTAAAAATAATTTTGATTCGGTAAGGCGGGAATGATTTTTTATTTATTGCGTTAAAGGTCATAAAAATATATTGAAATTGTATATCCGTTGCGCGAAAGTTATTCGGCTATTTCGATGCAAAAAAATAGGCCGATCGGTAGCTTCGTTGCAATGAGAAAGAAACGGAAATACACTCTCGATTTGATAATATTAATTATGGGTTAAATGATATGTTTCCCAATTAAAATAAAATAAATATACAATAATATGCTGCGAGATATTGCATGGATCCATATACTTTGCGTGTTGTCCAGGTGCCCTTTGAAATATATTATGTTTATGTAATAATATTACATTTGTATTTTTGCTATTATTTAATTATGTGCGCGCTTCCCCCTTTCGTTATGTTGTATCCCAACTCAACGCAGGGCTCTTGGGCTTATATTTTTTGGAATATGTATGTATTAGTATGAATAAATAAATAAAAATGAGTAAAATAAATAATGTTCCAATTCCATGAGGTGTTTGTCCTGTGTTGAGTCGGAATATTTACTTAATAAAAATCAAATACAAGAAAAACTTTAAGACACCCAATTGACTTCTGTTGTATTAATCTTAAACAAGGGAATAATGTGATTCTCGTAATACTGTCGTAATATGATGAAGTTATAATTGCATTTGGGAAGACTCCGTACTGAATCACTTGGTGTGTTGTGTACATCCTTATAGTCCAGGGAGTTAAGCTCTAATGCGTTATGGTTTAATATGCAAATCCTGCTATGAAATAACACGGGGACTATGCGCTTGGTTTGAAGTGTTTGTGTTTTGCTTGTTCATCACAGCGAGGCTCGATCGTCTTGTTTTAACCCGATGTAGGGTATTGAGACTTTTTATTCCTGTAAATTTCAGCTTTCGTCGTTTTTTGTTAAAAAACGGGAGGCGTGTTATTAATGAATATTATTTTAGTTTTCAACGGGAACCTAGTTTTAAGAGAGGGAAATATAAAAAAAAACCTGGTCATTTACAGGGTTTATCCAGTAGTTTAATAGCGCTTGAATACGTACCTGCTCAGTGCCCTTTGCACCAAAAGGTATCTATAGTAAAGTTATCAGTCTTACGCTTTAGGTGCCAGTTTATCATGGTTAGAACAATATTAAGGCGTAAAACCACCTGGTTATGCGTGAATGTTTACTGCCATTTGTATATTTTGGCTATCGGCTTTACCTTGAGAAGTTGGAACCCGAGCAGCCTGGAAGTAACTACCGCATTGCATACTCAAAAATAAAACTGACAGCAAGATGTCTACTGTGACCACTGCATGATAAACTGAAAATAACGGCATCTTTTTACTTATCATTTAACATTTTTTATTCATATATATGTACATTACAAAATGGAATATCTTAATTCATACATATAGAAATAATTAGGTAAAATTAGGTATATATATTTTAAATAACACGTAAGTTTACATAATATTCAGAGAATAATATGTTAAAATAGGAAGAGAATCTTGTAACGAAAAACTCCCTCATAGACGTGAAAAATGTCAATGTCCAAAGTGATATTGTTCAATATAGAGATAGCCCTTCCAACAGGCATAACCATTGGCAGGTTGGTCCTGTATATTGGAATGTGAAACAGTCTATGCTGACGCTGTCTAAGGTAATTATCAGGAACATAAAAGCTCATGCTCCGAATAATTTCAGGGTTGTCAATAATACCGCGCAACAATCGAAAGAAATGCGTTGTTAAATACACATTCCTTCTAGTCTTCAAACTGCTGTAACCAAGCATACCCTGGAGGAACTCAGTGGAATAAAGCCATGGATAATATCCGCACTCCCTCATGTAGAGAAACCGAAGAAATTTCTTCTGAACCCTCTCAACCATAAGAGAGTAATTCAACTCACACGGTCCCCAAATCATCGAGCCACTCTCTCGAGTCTACTTCGCACCAACGAGTTATAAAGAATTCTCAGTACTCGTGTACTACCAAAAACCTCAGCAGTACGCAAGACGAATCCTAACATCTTCAATGAACTACTACAAACTGTTTCGATCTGATCATGAAATGTCAGGGAACTCACAAAAGTGATGCCTAGATCTTTAACCTTCGCAATCCGCATAAGATTCTGGTCATTCATTCTATAGCGGAAGAATAGCGTTTTGTGGGCTCTGGTGAAAGACATAACTGAGCATTTTGAAATATTGAACAATAATTTATTTCGTTTTCGATACGTTTATTATATCCGCTTGAAAAGAACAAAAATCATCCAAAGTTTTAACCCTAAAAAATAGCTTCAAGTCATCCGCAAATAATAAAAAAACGCGATTTGACTACAACTTCTTTAATATCATTGATAAAAATAGAGAACAGTAATGGACCCAGGTTGGATCCCTGGGGAACACCTGAGTAAGTATTCAAAATGTTTGATGCAAACAAGCCATGTGAAACGTATTGATTTCGGTTTCGGAGGTAGCTCGCCATTAATTTTTTTTTAATTTTTTTTTTATTTAAATCTTAAAATAGGGCACACATATCATACATATTGTTATGTGTGTTCTAATAATAACATTACAAATATATTTAATTTATAAATTGTTTAGCATTCCATCCGAGAAACCGATCTCACTCAGCTTGTTTAACGTAACATCATGATCGACTGTATCAAAGGCTTTGGCAAAGTCATTATATGAACAATCAACCTGATGTCCTGCATCTAATGCAGCCGTAATATAGTCTGTAAATATCATTAAATTTGTTTCAACCGAGCGACCCTTCCTGAACCCATGCTGTTCATCTATTATAAATGGCTCGACTCGAGAAGCGATGATTTTACTTATTAAAATTTCAAATACCTTAGCTGGCGCTGAAAGTACAGCTACAGGTCTATAGTTTTATACGGATGACTTAGAGCCACTCTTGTGTATAGGAGTAACTTTAGATATCTTCCAAATTTCTGGAAAGACTCCTGTGACAATTATGACCTTAATGACAAATTAAATAAAAAACAAAGCGGCCCCTTTAAAAAATCTACGCATCCTTTAAAAAAGAACGTCGGTAAAAAATCTGGGCCAAGAGAATTGGTATTATTCAATCTATATATGATCGTAGCTACGTCTTTCTCATCGATATTTGGAATAACAATAGATTGTGCACCGTTTTGCGTAGTACACCGCTTAGCAGCGTTAACGTCAAGAAGCGGAGGTTCACTACTGTATACATTTTTGAAGCGACCTGCGAACGCTTGCGCAATATCTGCGCCCCGAACAGTTCGATCACCCCATGTCATGGTGTCAATATTCCCACCGTTTGCCTTTTGAGATTTAATAAAATCCCAAAAACAATTTGTATTTTTGAGAATATTGTTTTCCATATTGGAAATAAATGACCGGTACGCTGATCGAATGTCACGTTTAACGCTAGATCTTAATCTACCAAACATTTCATAATCATTCTGACAGCCCGAAGCTTTCCATCTTTTATGGTAGGAATGCTTAACCTGAATATCCCTAATAATAGCCCCAGAAAACCACTTTGAATATCGCCTTCCTCCAGTTGTCTGAGACCTTCTAAGAAAACAAGAATCAAGTACTCCTTCAACAATACAATAAAAGTTTTGCACCGCCTCATTTACATTCAATGTGTCGTATACCTCATTCCAGTCGATACTGGCCATTAAAAAGCACAGCTGGTCAAAATTGCCCTTATTAAAGTTCCAGCCTCTCCAACTGACTGTGCCTTCCGTGGGAACTTCAGTTCGACGGGGACGATTAATCGACACACTGATACAAAATTCAAGCGCGGGATGATAATTGTCTTCTCTTGTTAGAGGTGACTATGACCGAAACACATCAACTTCTTTCCAAGCTTTAATACCCAAAGATACCAGATTTAGAAAGAAAAAACCGCATCATTCCCGTATATAATATCTGGTGGAACGAGGGGATCTCTTGAAACCGGTGAGTCAATCTCCATGCTATATTAAGTGGCAGTAAACGTTCTTAATAACGTGTGTGTTGGTTGACCTTGTCGGGCCATTTTGGATTAGTTCATGCGCTCTCTAGCTATCGAAGAAATAACTTTTGCGCCTCACACTCGCGTCATTACCACATTTTAATAATTAAACGATGAAACTCCTCAAGATGTCCCTTACCTGCTGATGCATTGCCTCCTTTTCAGCTTTCAAAGACAACAGCTGGAAGCGCGATGCAGAAGCCTGGGTGAAGATCTTTGCGTCTTCCCATCGGTGATAGGTAATAAAGAACTCACACGAGAAATAGTATCATACATGGTCAATATAGTGCAGGCAATTGGTAAAATAAACCAAAGTAGGGAACAAAATGCCGAACACACTTCTAGTGGAACGGAAGGCCTGTTGACTACTGTCAACAGGCCGGCCGAGTTTTAAGTGGTTTCCTCTCGACATGAGAAAATGCTGAGAATTTCCTGATTGGCTCACTTTAGAATAGACTTCCTGGTCCAAACAGTTTTGCTAAAATATAAACTGAAAAATCATATTTTTAAAATAAAAACCTCTTATATTATAAGCAAGGTAAAAAATAAAGCAACTCCCATATATTTTTTTTTTTAAAACACTTTTTAATAAAATATTTCATATTGATCTTGCCAGAAAATGAACCCGGGACCTCAAGCATTATAGGCCAATAGATTAACTACAACACGGCGAGGCGGACTTATTTTCACATAATTTAATTTCAAGAATATTTACCTAAAAGCAGTCATTGAGTCAAAATCACTTACTAAGGATTCTGGTTCTATTTCACACAAAATACTGTGTTTATCATCCGCCTGAACACGGACAAATATTCGTCCTCCGTTAAGCTTGCACATTAAAAACCTTTCTACCTTATTTGAGTAGCCTTGTCACACGATTAATTTGTTACATTTCTCCAATGTCTTACACGTGAAGCTTGGCGTCGCGACGCCGCCTCCGGCGTCAGTCTCACGGGACGAGCGTCGCCGGAAGTCGAGTAGTAATCTCCAGCGAACCGTTAAAGAGCACACCGGAAGTTGATACATTCTCATCTGATGTAAATAAAGTCCGCGATGATATGCTCTGTGATCGATTTCATTCATTTGTCGGAGTGGATACGTGTGGTATTTTTTAGTAAACAGATATTTAATAAAATATTAACTACGCACATGAAAAATATAATCTTCCTTGGCATTTTTCCGGTAGTTCCACCATCAGCTTCCCGCTGCTTAAAATATTTTATGCAATATACATTTTAGTTATAGTTGCTTATTAAATGTATTTAATTTTACAGATTTTTTATGTTCGAAGCATTTACTTTATGGTCAAACATTTTAAATTATGTTAGTAAATATTAGTATATAATCACTCACCGACTTTTTATGTCTACCGGTTTCGAGACGTACTTGTCTCCTCATCTCTACTCCAACATGCAAATACCAAAATATATTATTTGTATTTTGTAACATTATTTCTATACTATTTATACTATGGTGATGGTAAAGGTGATGTTATTTTTTAGTATTTTCATGTTGGTGTAGTGAGTGTCCTGACGAAGAGACAGGTACGTCTCTAAACCGGTAGACATAAAAAGTGGTTAAATACATTTATTTGGTATCATTATTTTTTTTAAATTTCAACATTAAATTTTTCTAATTTCTTAATTTTAAGTGTCATGAATATAATATTATATATTCATATTGTTCTTATTTATAAATACTTATAGTGTAAATCTGAGTCAAGTATAATTGATAAGATTAAGAAAGGGTCTCCGAGATGGTTTGGTAGAACGAATGGACGACGAAAGAATGGTAAAACAAGTATATATGGCGAAAATGAACGGTAAGGTGAGACGAGGACGACCAAGGAAGACGTGGCATGATCAGATAAACCAAAATCTTAAGTCTGGTCATGTCAAAAGCAGACAGAACTGAAGGGCATGTATGACAAGATGTATGAATGTGGAAGAAGCTAGGAATGTATGCCAGGATAGACGTGTGTGGCGGTCCATTCTCTCTGCCTACCCCTAGGGGGAAATGGCGTGATGGTAGTAGTAGTAGTAGCTCATATTTATATATACGTTGCTTTAGAATCGGTATTTTGTAAAGCTGCTAGGAATATTTTAATATCTCTGTTTATATCACGTCTGAAGAAATTTCTCCTTTCTCTTCCTTACTATATCCTCCTTTTCTCTTTCCTCTTTATTCCCCTTTCCTATTAAGTACTGTATTGATTCAATGTAATTTATTTACAAATACTATTATTTCTATTTTTGTACATCTTAAGTTTTTTATTAAATATTCTATATTTGAAACTTAGATGACATAAATAACACCTATATTTTATTGGTTGATAGGAAGAAATTGCCATTTGGCAATAAATAAAATAAAATATTTATTTTTTAGCGATATTAAATGTCAAGCATTAATTTATTCTTCTGTATTTTAAAAAGGTATGCGCTATTTTTTTATACAAATAAATGCCGTATTTCGGCACTGAAACTGAAATTTGTCTTTTAGTAATAAATTGTTTACCCTGTGTCCTGGCGAATGAAGACAACAGTCTTGTGGGTAAAAAAGAACGAGAACGATGGACGAGTGTTTTAAAATTGATGGCTACTTTAAGGTAAAAATCCTAAAAAAGGAAATGAGTGGAGATATGTATGTCCGCCTCGTAGCGTAGTATGAGAATATTATATAAAGGCGGGTATATTGCTTCAATACTGTACATTTATAAGATGTAGACAATATAATATATCGGTTTTAAAGCAAATATGATATGTTATTGAGTTTTGATAAGCTTTTATTAATAATAATTATTGTATACTATTATTGTTTTGCCCTTGTTTGTCTTTGCTAAATCGTTTTATGTTCTTTTTGTTCTGTTTTTTGCATTTATGTTTCTTCATGTAACTGTTGTAATTGGCTTAGGCCGTATATATATAATAAATAAATATTTATTTATTTATTCATTCAAAATTACAAAATTAAATATTTATGAACTTATTAAGGCTTTTTAGGCTATGCCCGTGTCAAGCCACAATAAATAACAATAAAAATACATAGTAAAATTAATTAGATCAAATTATAATGACATAGAATCACAATCTAGAAAAAAAGGTAAATGTAATAAATAATCGAATTCCAAAGAATACACTGCAAAAAAGATAATCAGAAATAATTTTTAAAATATAAATTATAAATATTAAGAATCACACATAATCAAATATACAAAATAGTGGTATCATTAAAATCAACAAAATAATAGTAAAATATAGTGGTATTGAAAAAAAAAAAAAATAAAAAAAAAAATATATATTTTTTTTAAATAAGAGCATCATAGCAGCAACAGAAAAAGAATATATATATATATAAAAGCATAATTGAAATGATAATTGAGTTATGTTTTCTAGAAATTCACTCAATTATAGTATGAAATATAAGAAATAGGAGCAATAAATCATATGCCAAATAATATTACTAAATAAATATTTGTTGTCAGTAAAATTCGTTAATCAAACACAAGTTCAAGTAAGAAAGGTCTTTAAAACAGCTTTTAATAGTATAAAACATTATGTAATTATTTGAATTATATATTTAACACTTAAAAGCTACTGACTAAACAATACAATTATTACACTTATTTGTTTATAAATTTGTATAAACCACTTTAATTATTTTTTTTAATTACACTTCGACCGGTTTCGAGGTTACTACCTCATCGCCAGGAATTAAACTACTAAAAGGTTACTACCTCATAGTCAGGAAAAAAAAAATATATAAACAAATAAGTGTAAAATGTCATACCAAAAAGTGAAAAATATTTTTGATAACAATAAAATACAATTATTATTTGCAATTTCTTTGACATAAAGAAACAGTAATAATTATGACGACCCAGAAAGGAACAGAATGGATGTTTTAAAGGAAAAATGAGTCCCATTAACATGATTTAAGGGTACTTTCATGTTCCATAAATTCTAGTTGGAAACAATTTAATGTATTGAAACTTTCCCCTGAATAAAGTGGGTAATTTAGTCGCTACGTGAGTGTCTCAGATGGAAAGTATGACTTAAATTTTTTTCTTATATTTCGTAATCAATAAATAATGTATTGCAATAAATACTATGACTAATGTGTTAACTTAGATTAGAGGAGTTGTAATCTTTGTACTGCCTGGACTTCCAAATTTTCTTATTATTAATATTGGATGCAATAGATAGCTTATATATACGGCAAAGTATCAAAATTATCAAACAATTTATTGTACCTATTTATATAGAAATAAATTAAAAGTTTGAAAGATTGTTAAATCAGGCGTGCAAGCAATAGCTGATATAAATTCGGTCAACCCAATCGTTATGGACATTCACACTGATAAACAGAAACTAAAATGCAGATCACAGAATGTGTACATATACCAGATAAATAAGAGGACACCGCAGAATCCAACGCAATAGAAACGCAGATGAAAAGGTTCGAGAAGCTCTACCCTCGAGGAAACAGCTAATGATTTTGATGACCTTTGGTCCGTGAGTCCGAGACACTAGCCACGGGACCACAACCCGATATTTCGTCGCTTTAGTTTGTTTTCGTCAAACATACCATTTTTAACGAAATTAAGTTAAGTGTACAGGCGTTCTGAGAAAGCCTTTATTTATAAAATACATATGAACAAATTTGTTTAAGGGGTTTTTCAATCGAATTTTGTCTTAAGTCCTCCAAAATTAAACAACGTTCTAAGCGTGTTTATCCAACATCCACACGTTGGACAGCGAAACACATCGATTTTTTACCGTCGGGTAATTCTACAATTCATGTTGATTTGTCCAACATCCATAGCCATTTCATAGCCAAAGTGTGAATATAATATTTTTGTTACGAGCGTGTTACTTTAACAGGACCACAAGATTGCTCTTGTTCGTCGAGTTGAACCATTCGTTCGTTTGCGTCACGAAGCTAACATCCTTCACTTGTGATTTTGCTATTTACGAGTTTATTTTAGTGTTTTTTTGGAAAATCCCTCCACACAAATAGCCTTAGGGTGTTCACTTTAGAAAAGGACAACAATTTTGCAAGCAAAAATAACAGATAACTCAAATTTCATACAGAAAACTAAATGTTACTTTGTAGATAAAATTGAAGATAAATGTTAACTTTCCATTGTAATCCCTGGAAGATATCGTAACCTTAATACGTCATAAGGATTTATCGCGTGAGATAAGATGGTAAAAACTAGTAAAGACAATGGTCAAAATAAACCAAGGGACACTAAATGCCGAACACTACCTGAGTGGTACGGAAGGTCTGTTGATGTCTGTCAAAAGTCTGGCTTCTAAATTAGTTTTCTGTGGTTTCCACATCATCAGGCAAATGCGGAGAAGTTCCGTAGTAAGACCACCGTCGAATATCCCGCCAGATCCTCACACAATAGTTAGAGCAGTTAGAAGGAACATACTAATATTATTATGGAACGCGTTAAATTAGTGAATACTTTGAGAGGAGTAGATAATAAATCTCTATCTAATTCAAATTAAATTTATTTTAACGATATTTAAATAATCGACGCGTATCCTCGACCGATTAAAATTCCATTCTATTCCATTCCACAATATTTTGTCCTAGTTACATTATAAGTTGGCCTGACAGTTCCACTTCACTGTGCAGTGTGCAATGTTGTCAGGTATAGACTGTACATTGGCACCTCAGATAAACGGTCCGCAGTCTCTCATTGTTTTCAAAAGTGTACCATGTTAGTTCCCCCATCTGCTTTGAGGAAATATACCACTGTAGTACAGGGTGAAAAATAATCATCGGTTTATTGAGCTTTATTCCGATACATGAAAATAAACTGCACATTATTGTAACTGTACGTTTTTGATAAATAACTGGTTAAAAATTAATATTATACTTATTTTGTTTTATTAGGTAGACAACAGACAAATTGTATTCACTTTTTAAAAAATATTTCATTAGTGTTGAACACCCATGCACACAAAAAAATGTTTACACCGAGGACATTATGATTCAAATTATGCTTAATAAAGCAAAAAAAATTCAATTGAAATCGCGATACATGAAATTGGACGTTTGAAAAGAGTAACTCATTTATTGGCAAAAAATATTGCTTTTTTGTATGAGTGAAACCAATAGGAAGACTGACGGTTTCGGGTATGTGGAGGAATGTACTTTCACTGTTTAAGATAAATGTAAAGCGAAAAGCCGTCGCATCAATGTCATTTAATTTAATACGGGTTGCTTTTGGTGTACCGATAGAATAAGAAAATAAAACATTTCATAACAATATTTAACAAATTTATCACTCTGTATACTAAAGTAATATATAGGTAAAATAAGAGTTGAAGTAGAACTACAAATAGAACACTAGAATAGCTACGAGTTGGAACTATTATGTGAGTTCCATGTTCCATGTGTCCAACTTAAATATCTCTTGCTCTAGTTCCATTTCCACAAGCTTATATGTTTCCGGGCTTGAAGGACCAATAAATAAGAGGATTGTACTATAAAATAGCTTCTGTAGTGCTACAGACGCTTTTGTTTTGTGGAATTCATGACATTGGAATAGATTTTTATTTGTTGGGGTCCACATGAATGTATTCATTTATTTTATTCTTTATTTATACCGCCAAAAAACCGTTTCTACACAGAAATGGTATTAATATATATTCAATACAGAATTACGCAAAACAAAGATAGAATTACATCATTATATCGTTCAAATATATACAATGAAGTTATTGCAGGTATCGGATATATTATAACGTAGCGCATCGTTCAGACAGAACTAATTTATTGAACCATTTTTAAGATAGTAAACATGAAATATTCAAATTTATTTCAACAGAGAGGGAAAAGGTTTTCGAGAAGGTTAAATACGAACAACTCCCTAGGGAGGAAATCCAGCCAGTCTGCAAGCATTTGGACATAATCAAACATTGATGAAATATTCATTTAATATGTTTAATGATTTCATTAGTCATTTATTATTAATTTCAAACTACTGTTGCATGTGTTATATAATTTGTAGATTAAATTTTTATTTCTAATTAAATTTAAAAAACTTATATTTATTTATTTATACATAAACGGTTGAAAGAACCTTTTACAAAAAAATAATAATTTACAGAAATAATCACAGCAGTGCACAATAATCACGTAGTACATGGTATGAAATAATAGAATAATTAAAACTAAACAATTAAGTAAACATATAATACAAAAAGTTAAAAAGAAACATAACATTTCTAAATAAAGATAGCAATAACCATGAGAAAATATTACGTACTAAATATAAATATAACACAGTAAAGTCGAGAATAACTAGATAATAATAATTAAAAAAATTAATACAACATTAGTACTTGAAAAATAAAAGTTTTTTGAGCAATAAAAAAGTTAAATTACTAAATAATAATACCTCTATTTAGTGAAATCATCATCAGTTGGTTGGAAGAAGTTGCCATTTGGCAATAAATCCACCAATATACAATTTAAAATTATGTCTAACATGTTAAATAGACTTATAATAGTCCACAAACCGCGTACGCGCATCAAACTGATTTGGACAAAAATAGTATTTTCATATTGGGGGATTTATAACTCTTATTGGATGTTCCCTTATCATACTATATGCCTGAGACCAATTGGAGGCGAGCTTACAAGAAAAACAGAACTGGGTCAATAATGTGTTAAATTTGATTTTAAGAACAGTTTTTCCTGTCTCCAGTAAAAAGTTGATTTAGTAGATTTGCGGTAACGCAACGACATGCTAAATAAAAATAAAATTAATAAAAAGGCAATTTTCCGACTTTAAATAAATGTCGAAAGTGGTGTTTTAAAACAAGACATAAACAGTCAAAATAGACATTCCTCTTGTCAAACAAATAATTCAAATAAGGAGGAACTTCAGCCCTACGGGAAATTGGAAACAAAAAATGTTGGATACAAAAAATGAGAAATTAGTTTTGTCTATGGAATATTTTTTTTTTTCGAAATAGAAAGTAGCTTGTATCAATTGCCGGTCCTGTAAATATGACATTCCGTTTATTGCGACGTACAATCATTGTTCTGATACCAAACTAACCATTGATAAAGCAAGTCAATTATATACATTTGAAGAATAAATTTCAATTAGATTCTTTTTGACCTTACCGCCTACGTATTTTCAAATAAAGTTACTGGTTTTTTTTTATCGTCCTTTTTTTTTTAATTCGGGAGGAAAAAACAAGTAACTCATTTTACTAATCATATCTCCGGCTATCGACAGGCGCCGTGGCGTAGTTGGTTAACGGCCAACTGTGAAACTGGCGTCGCGGGTTCGATTCCCGCCAGTTGCCAGCAAAGAATCCAAGAAAGATTTTTTCTCAATTGGTCTGGGTGTTGTGGTATATTTTTCATTACCTCCTTCCAAATCCACTCTATCCCACCTGCTGACGTGCCTCAAATATCCTCCATATGCAAAAAGTATGCCAATCGGTCGCTCCATTGAGACGTGAAGTAAACACTTACAAACAAACAAACACACATTCTCATTTATTATATTGGTATGGGTAACAGAAATGACAATAACAAGTGTACATACATCTTAAATTTTAAAATATCGTTCAGTAGCTACAAATATAAAAAAGGTTTAATAATAGATTGTTTTCTAGAAAGGACCGATCATTAATTGCTCGGCCAATATTTCCAGAAACCTCTCCTCCCTCTAGTGGATTTTCACATTGGGAATTTTTAATATAAAAAGGTCATAACATTCTTTCTTATATGTTTTATTAGAATGTCCATTTTTTAATAACGCTTGGCAATGTTCTAGTTAAAAGTGTTAAAATTTATTACAACGGTCAATGGCCACAAAGGGAGATCTTGATTACGGCACAGTTTAGGGAGAATTTTCAAATATAAACTGAAATTTATTTGTGAAAAAAAAATGATTATCAAAAATGAAAAGTGGAAAATGATAAAAACTCCGTGAAAAATCGTTACTTATGATGGTGGGAACCATATTTTAAATATACAAATATTCTAAATTCTAACACATTAAAATGTATTTTAGAGAATGGAATGTGGAAATCTAAGCATTTACAGAAATTAACTCCTGCCTTTGGCTGGATTAAGTGGCCTCTTTTACTGACTGTGTAACATTTTTCATTCTGCATAGGTTTGCACATAATTATATATATTTTTTCAATTATTCCATCTTTTGATTTTTATAAAGTTCAAAGGCCGAAACCTTTATTGGTGAGGGTGAGATTCATCGGATTGAGTACAAGACTAAGAAAAAAAAAAAGAAAAAAAAATCAATCTACAATTCCCCCTCCGTACCTAATGGTTCATCAGATACTGAATTGGTACACCAGCTGCCGTGTATCTTGATCATTTTCGTTACGTGAAGGTAAGTGACCAGTCTTACGCTTCAGATCCCAGTTCAGGGACTATAAAATAATTATGTGTTAAACACCGTTTTAAAAAAATATTTTAAGTTAACCATTTTTTTTTCTTTCCTTACAAGTTGATTAATGTTATTGGTTTTTGTTTTGTATTTTAGTTTTGTATTTTAGTTGAAAAATTTTCGGAAGTTTTAAAAAAATATATATATTATACACATAATGTCAGTTATCTCTACATTGTTAAATAAAAATGAAATATATTTTTGTTTTATATGGTAGAATTGGCTCCGCACTATTTAGCCATTGTACTGGAATAAAAATGATTATTGTTGTATCGGGAATCGAATCCGAGACCTCTAGGGTGGTAAGCAAACGCTCCGATTATAAGACCACAAGTCATTGTATTTATTTATTTATTTGCCTTATTACTTTTCGCAGCAAACGTAGACAGGCTGCATAGTTTTTATTCCAGGATACCATTAATTGCGACAGGCTAGATACTACGGCTTGTAGTGTAGAATAATGAGCTTGTAGTTTAGTACAATGAAGGTTAGACCCCGTGTTACCTACGAAAAGTAATAAGGATAAACGAGGATCATTGTTCTTAGGAAAGCTTTGTCTAGCTAGGCTTGTTATTAGCACGTAGCCTTTAACTATACAACCTGTAATCCATTACTCTATCCAGGAGGTACCTAGCCATTCCAGACCGGAAATTAAAAATACAATGAAAAGCTACATGGAAAGCTTGAAAATGTACATATATCAGGACATAACATAATAATAAAAAAAATCTTAGACTTTTATCACAGAAATGTCAACTGGGTTCCACACTTAATAGTTATGAAAAGAGACTCTAACACTTAAACTTTAAAACTTTAAAAACTAGAAGAAAGATAAATGACTTGTTATATTTATATAAAATTGTAAATAGTAGATTGGAAAGTTCAAGCTGTTTAAGTACGATAAAATTTTGTATTCCTAATGGTCATACCTCGAACCAATCAATCTTGTGAAATGGCTATTAACTTGGTTTTAGAAAATTGGAAAGAGGAAACCGATAAGAACATGTTCGTAATTGCAGTTTTTTTGGATTTTAAAAGAGCTTTCGAAACAATAGACCGAGAAATAATTATTAAAAAATTGAAAAAAATAGGAATAAAAGGAAAAACTATAAAATGGTTTGAAGAGTACCTTGGCGATAGATACCAAATAACGAACGTGAATGATGAAATTTCCGAGCCCCTCAAAATTTCATTGGGAGTACCACAAGGATCGGTTCTCGGACCGGTTTTGTTTATTATATACATAAATGATATTGTCGAAACATTAAAATATTCAAAAATAAGACTCTTTGCAGACGATGCCTTAATATATATATCGGGAGAAAATTATAAAACAGTTATGGACAGACTAAATCATGATCTTAATAGTGTATCACTGTGGCTAAAAATTAATAAATTAAAATTAAATGTTAACAAAACTAAATATATGAATATAGGAAACAAAAGAATAGAAATTACACCATCAATTGTAATAGAAAATGAAAAACTTAATGAAGTCACTGAAATTAAATATTTAGATGTAATGTTGGATTCAAAACTTACATTTCACCAAAACGCTAAGATGGTAATAAATAAGATTACAAAAAAAATATCAATTTTGGGAAGGATCAGAAGATTTATTGATAAGGACTCCTTCCTGCAAAACTATTTACAAAGCAAATATTGAACCACACGTTAACTACTGTAGTAGCATTTTATTTTTATCAAACAAAGAAAACATAGATAAACTAACTGTATTACAAAATAAAGCCTTTAGAATCATTTTGAAAAAAAACAGATATACGAGGGTAAAGTCGATGGTAAATGAAATGAAATTATTAACATATAAACAAAGAATATTTTACAATACAATAATATTTTTTCATAAAATTATAAACTCTAATAAAAAAACAGAATTTTGGAAAAAAATTGATCGGAACCAGCATGAACACGATCACAACACTAGAGAAAAGAACAAAATTAGACTTCCATTTAGGAAAAAGGCAAAGTCACAAAATTCAATTTTATTTAAAGCAATTAAAAAGTATTACGAAATGGAAAAAAATATTTATGAAGAAAAAACATATCAAAATTTAAAATAATGGTCAAGACATATGTGATAAACAATTTATAAATTAAATATATTTGCAATGTTATAACATTTCGCCCAAAACTTATTCGATCGCGGGCATTGTCCCGGAGAGATAACAATATGAAACTAGGAAGATAAGAATAAGATTTCGCTTTTCAAACATAACTTTTTTAAAGTTACACCGAGCTGCTAATTGGCTAGGAAACCTTATAAAAAATAATATTTAATACTATAATATGATAGATATCAGCGAGAATAATGTTTCAAGCCGTCTTAAGGGCGTTTTGCCATTAGACAGGCGCGAAGTGCATTAGTACTGATTACAGCGTGTCCTGATCATTTAATGCCTTTATTATTTTGGCTGTGTCTTGCCCGGCAAATAATACATTTTTTTGAGTAAAATAGAACCAGAATCTTGGACAACTGTTTTTGACTCGAAGGCTGCTATTAGATAAAAATCCTCAGCAAGGAAATCGATTGCAGAAATGTCCGCGTCGTAGTGCAGTGGTTACCACGTTTTCCTACTATGTCTAAGATCCTGGGTTCGATTCCCGGGAGGGTCGACATGAAATATTTGTTCAACGGTGATTTTACACTGGTGTGTTTCATCGTTTCTGGACTGGCATCTGAAGCGTAAAACCTAACCTTCATGTGAGAGATGATTGAGATACGCTGAATTTAATTCAACAATGCTGTGTCTGATGTACCATCGGGTGCGGATAAGAGTTTGACGATTTTTTTATTGTTTATTACGTCAACGCTAAAATATAGCTGTTTCAATTATTTTACTACTTAACTTAATTATACATTTTTATACATAAATAAACATAGTTGTTAGAAGTTATAATTTTGAAAAAAATATCTACAAAATTTTTCTTCGTTTTTATCCCATTCACATCGACGCGACGCTAAAAGGATAAGAGACTGATTTGCTACTGAAGCCAAAATTTAGTCATATAATATGAATATATTTAAAGTAAAAGTAATAGTCTTATTTTCTTATTAAAAAACTTTTATATAGATAAAATTGAGTTTTTTATTTTATTTTCATGTGTATTTGATACAAATTTTCGTTTTTTAGTACACATTTTTGGTTAGCCAGTCTGTTATTTGGTTAGCAAGAAGATATTGTTTTTAGCAATAAGTTCGCCAAAGTACTTATTTTTTGTACTTGAAATTTTGAGTAAATAAAATAGTAGTAGCAAAATATTTAGAACTTAAATTAGTGGTTAAAAAAATAAACAGTTAAAATGAATTAAACTGTAAACAAAAGACTAAAGCATCAGGAGTCGGGATATTATTAACGATATCGATTAATAATGACACCAAAAATTAAGTACATTTGAAAAATCTCTGGCATCTGGCTACATCTCCTCCCCCAGGAGCAACTTTGTCTCACTTGTAGGGTTGGGTGGGGGGGGGGGACAATGACACGAGCAAGGCAAAAGTGTAAGCCCTTGAAAAACACTGCTTAACCGTTATTTTAGAAACCGTTATTTTAGAAGCCGTTTAATTTGTGAAATGGTAAATGTAACTGATCTCCTATGAAATAACCGAAACGGCTATTTTAAGTACATATACATTGTATAATGTACACATACCACTTTTATTTGAATTTTACTATGCAAAACGGGTTATAATTCTTATTCAAGTATAAATTGCTATGCCTAGATGAAAAAACACCGATCAATTCATGAAAAAGAACTGTTTATTAACAGTTTTTTTCCATTTTTATATTCTCTGATTATTATTTGATTACGTAATAATTAGGAATTATACCCGCAATATACTTTGCCTATTTCGCGCCCTCGGTAGAGCAAATAAATTATATATAAAAGTTCTTTGAGTAAAATTCAACTTAGTTAAAATATTTTTTCGTCGTGTTTTCTTATTAAAACTCATAAAACTGTAGAAAGGAAAATAACGACACTAAAGTGCATGTTAAATTTCTTCGTAGGGGGAAATCTTGCATACAATTTAAGCTTCCATTTTAATATTACGCTCAGTTTTCAGCGCATACTATTAATATTAATCCCACAGGTAGGCGCGAAATTGCATCCCACACCTAAGCCATTTAATTTAGTGTATTTCAGAGCGAGGGAGAAAATATAGCCAACGGTTTAGTTAATTATGCCCTGTGAATGCAAATTAGGTGTAAAATGTTCCGGTCGCTCGAACCAAAGGCTAAGTTATGAAGAGGAATTAGGTTTGCGTCGCGTCGTATGTTGTGAATTACCTGGCGCCATATAAATAATTCATCAAACAATTAAGAGACCATTAATGTTTACATGTAAGAGGTCTCGGGTTCGATTCCCGACATGGTTGATATGAAATATTAATTTAAAAGGATGTTTTCTTACTGCATTATTTTATAGTCCCTGGACTGGTACCTAAAGCGTAAGACTGATCATCTTAACTTCATGTAACAAAAATGATCAAGATAAGCTGCGATTGGTGTACCAATGCAGTTCCCTATGCACCATTAGGTGCGGAAAGGACATGATGATGATGAAAATTTACGTGTTTATTAATTTCTAGAAAAAACAGGTAGTTTGAGATAAGGATTGCTAAAAAAGCTCATGGTAAAAATTTAACACTACTATATAAGGCTCCAATAGTCAAAAATATATTTAATTTTTGTGTGTTTTTCGAACGAGATTGTAGTTTTCCAGTTAATATATTCATTAAGATGCCTAGTCGTGTACGAGCATTGTTGTTGGCAGTCATCCTATTTATTCAAATACAATAAATAAACAACAATATTGTGGACATACAAGAGAAATTGACCAAGTGACAAAATCAATAATATTCAGGGGAGCCATTTGAGTGTTTTTCTAGAGTTCAATTGCTTTTCAAAAATCAGAATTTTCAAGTGGGTGGTTGGTAATTAAACATTATATGTACGGTACTTCCAACTTTAATGTAAAGTACAAACGTACTTCAAAAACATTATCACTTTTAAATTTTAAAAAAAAAGAAAAACTTAGTCAATTATGCCTGTAAAATTTGTCATGAAATTTTGCAGATAATCATTTTTGTTTCGTTCATTGAGGGAGGTAGTATTTTATATTTATTTTATTTTATAAATTAAGTTTTTGGGATTTTAAAACATTTATAAAGTTTTTTATTATATAAATAAAACACGAGTGATACTTTAATCCACAAATTTGGAATATCCAGTGACCGGTTTCATCGCTTTCGCGACATCTTCGAGACTGGTGGATTAAAGTTTGTGGATTAAAGTATCACTCGTGTTTTATTTATATAATAAATTACAATGAACTTCCATCAAGAATTTTCACTTACAAACTTAAATGTTTCATTTATAAAGGTTAAATAAACACAGAAATTTAAAATAAATGAAAAAGATCAAATAATTAAGAAGTGTTACGTAATAATCTAAAGAATACATTTTATTAATTAACTTTTAATTTTAAAAAAACATATCTCTTAAATACAAAACGTATACTAACTTACTAACTACTAACTCTAACTTACTCTTCACTGGTGACATTTACCTACAAGTAAAATTGACTAACTGTTACTTGGTCAGTTTTACTTGTCAAAAATCTGTGAGCTTCTATCAAATAGTCACATCTTTTAAAAACTAAATTTTTTTGGAGTGTCGGATCGACTTGGTAATTTTATCAGTCAAGCATTATGCTAATACGATATCAAAAAGTCAATAATCTCAATTTCGTCAATTTTGCAAATGGTCACTTTTACTTGTATAACCACGATATGATTGTATTTTTTATATATGTGAATACTTCGTCAATTAAGTAAAAAGCCTCAGAATAAGAAGTTAGAAGTTAAATTTCCCGGTGTATGTTTAATGCATCTTGAGGTCTAGTGATTGTTTTAAAATAAATATTTTCCGCACATTGATGGATAGAAGTATTATTTATAATAAGTAACTGCCCAATCGAGCTGGAAGAAAAATGATGTTTATTATCAGTGGCGGCTGAAGGGGTTAAAAATAGGGGGTCATTATTTTAGTTACACAAATTCACAAAATACCTCAGAGAACGAGTTCACTTTATCTTGGCTCATAGTTTCTTAAAATGTCTTAATTCGCTTTAGTGTCGAAAAATATATTTCACTCTCAACTATTGCCATCGTAATTCCACAAATAAAAAATACTAGTAAAACTACATTTAACTTTAAAAACACAAACAAATTACTAAAAACGTATAGAATTTAAATTTTACGAGTCAATGTAAATTTAGTGCATACGATACAGGACCCTAACAAACACTAGGTAATTGGACACATGCAAAAAGCAATAAATTTTAATAATAAATTATTCACAAAGCTTATTTCAATCTTGTAAAAAGGGACCAGAAAGTATACATTTATGTTAATCTTTTCCATTAAGAATTCGTCCTTTTTAAGTGTAGGTATGTAAAATACATGGGAATTCATTTATCATCGTATCTCTTCCAATCTAGACCAATGCCAATAAAATATTATTATTATCAATCTTATTCTTATCTTCCTTGTTTCATATTGTTATCTCTCCGGGACAATGCCCGCGATCGAATAAGTTTTGGGCGAAATGTTCCGATGTTTATGTACGCACGGGACGTTTTATCTCTTTCTTTCTCATTAGAAAATCTAGAGATAAAACATTAGCTTTGGGACAGTTAAAGAAATGACCCGCGCATTCGACATTACACGAATATTTGACGGCGCACGTGCATAAAAACATAAAGAAAAATAGATCCTTATATATTTGAGTGATTGATTTTTAAGAAAATATTAGAAAACTTATATACTTTTTTATAATGTATTTTAATTAAATTAGTTCCATTGGTTGCAAATTTTGGGGGTTCATTGACCCAATGGACATAAGGGAAAGCCGCCACTAGTTATTTTATTTTCATGATAAGACGTAGTGTGTACACTGAAAACACACCCGTCTTTCGAAAATTCATGAAGATAACGTGGTTACAAAGACATAATTTGTAAATATGCATTAGAAAAATACCTCCATGAATGTAATCATTTATGTAGTCTTTATCTTCCCCGGAGTTTTTCTTCCCGTGGGAAGACGTGTTGCAATTCCCCGCAGCAGCCGAGTCAGTTTAGGAAGGGGGTGTTGACATGTAAATGAAGGGACTAGTCTCCCTCCCCGTGGAACCCCAGTAAAGGGAACGCAGTAATGAGATTGTGGAAGGCGAGTAAACTGACGGCTTCTAGCTCTACTACGGCCCGTCTCAGGAATATAGAGGAATGTAAGATAACTTTTAGACCGTCCTAAGAAGTAATTGCGTTTTGTGAAACCATTCATTGAATGCAAAACTGGTAGAGTCTATGACATAACTTTTTTATGAGAAAGCCGGCGTCAAAACTTAGGAAGTTTATCTTTTATCTATGTAAACGTCCTTCGAACGCATTGAAATCGTGTAATGAATATCATCGTTATTTTTATTTACATTTTTACGTATAAATTTAGACCATTTTTTTATTTTTATCAGTCAGTTTTTTGGTTATTTGAACGATATTGCTTTTAGCAATAAGCCCGCCAAAGAGCGTTTATAATATTTTTGATACTTTAAGTTTAAAATAAATCAATAAAGAAAAAGTGTACACGGCTTGGTGCCTTTCATGAAATCCAAATTCATTTAATTATTTACTTATTTGACAATTGTTTATAATGTATAATGTATATCTACTCGGATTTTTATAAGTTATGTAAATAAACAAATAATATATAATATATAAATAAAAAACAGATAATCAAAAATAAACTCATCATCATTCCCCTTCCGCACCTAATGATGCGTAGAGAACTGCATTGGTAAACCAATCGCAGCGTATCTTGATATTTTTTTGTTGCTTGAAGGTAAGATGATCAGTCTTACGCTTCAGGTACCAGTCCAGGGACTATAAAATATTTTGGTGAGAAAACACACTTTGAAACAAAGGTTTCATATCAGCTATGTCGGTAATCGAACCCGAGACCTCTCGCATGGTAGGCAAACAAATATACTGGCCGACAAAATAAATAAACTACCTATTCAATAATTTATTTTCGTTGATACAAATATTCAGTAATGTATTTTTTAATTCGGATTCTTTTAGACGCAAACCTTTTTTTATGCCAATAAATAATCAATCGCTATACCTTTTTATTTTATACTGGTAGGTTGATGTCAAATCAATAAACATATCCAAAATTTTGTAAAAAACTTATTCGAAGCCATTATGCTATCCAATCGTGATTCTGTTCAAGATTATAAATTTTGTTTGTCAAATTATTTACCCTTGTTTTAAATTTCTAAGGTTTCGGTAAAAACATTAATTTTATTTATCATAATTAATTCTATGTAATATTATTTTCATATTCCTGCTAATTCGGATTGTGGTCCCATTCAGTAGTAGTCCTACAGACTTCATTAAGTTAAGACTGTTACTAAAGACTGACTAAAAAAGCATTCAGTGTAAAATATTTAGTCAAATTAATTGAACGCAAACTTGAACAAATTTCTTCGAAAACACATGCAATACATTCCGGAACTTCGTCGATCATTTATTTTACGATTCCTCTTAGACGTAGAGTAGAAGATAAATGAAATAATTTGTTGTAGGTACCGAAATAATAAATCCAATAACTTAATTAACAATGCAGGCACGCTTTGTTAAATACATTTATCATATAAATAGGTACAATACCATATTTGTTTATTTAAAAAAAAAAGTAGAATTTTCACCGTTTTGCCGTTGCCTAGCATTACCCATATTTCCATACTATAATTATAAACATCTGTAAACAAGTATGGCCAAAGAAAACTTCATTAAATAATTACTAAAATTTTCAATAAGATTCCTAAACAGATCTCAAAGGAAAATGTTGAAGAAACTTTTAAGAAAAAAATAAATTAAATGACTTATATGTAACAAGGCTTTATATTGATTATTATTTTATGTTAACAGTCATCTATTTAATTTTTTGTATTTAAATTTTGTGAAAAAATACGAATGCTTTTAGTTCTTAATAATGTTTATATTACATTTTAAATTTAAATTATTTTTCTAACGTTTTTCTTTGTACAGGAAAAATAAGAAACCTGCTGACAAGCCGGTTTCGCGGTTTAGTGGGTTTCATTATTTTTCCATTTATATATTTTTTTCTGTTCATGTTTACCTTCTTAAATAAAAATAAAATATATAAAAAAGCGTGTTTGTTTGTTTGTGTTTCCTGCACGTCTCAACGGGGCGACTGATTGACAAATATTTTTGCCTAGATCCCTATTGCCGGATTGCATAGCCGGAGAGATGAGAAGTAAAATGGGTTACTTATTTTTCATCCCGAATTTAAAAAAAAGGACAATAAAAAATCATTTTTAATATATTAACAATGGGCAACATTTTTTACAAATAAGTAGGCGGTAAGATGGGATATCATAAATAATCAACTAGAAATTAGTTCTTAATATTTCTACAATTGACTTGCTTTTTATATGGTTAATTTGGTTTGCATTTTGGTTTAGTAGTAGGATTTAGGATTTGTGACCGGAATAACAATGCTACGTCGCCAAATCATGCCATTTATTTCTAGAAATGTCTACGCACAAAGCGCTTCATGATGAATAATGCAATGGTAAACAAATATTTCGTGATGAATTTTTGCCTTCAAAATAGAAACAAAACCTTTTCTCATTCAGGTAATAATTTTTGGCCCATCTGTCTGAATTGAAACAATTTAATCGAGTTAACGATGATGTTTTTCTGTGCATTTATAATATCTTCGCCACGTGTTCGCCCTTTCAGTGACAATAATCCTAAAAGTTCTTCAATGGGACCGTTGGTAACAGACGCGAAAAGTGAAACTTAGACTGTGTGAGCCACACTCGCGCGGCCAAAGAGCCACATGCGGCTAGCGAGCCGCGGTTTGCCGACCACTGCCATAGACTAACGAACCGTCGTATTTTTTTTCATAGCGATAGTTGAACAACCGGCCATCGATACAAGCCGAAAAAATATATCATTCCTATGGGAATTTTTTTATTGATAAACGAGAAAACTTATTAATTTACTAAATAATTTATCTCTAATACCACGTGAGCGTACTGGTATAAATCAGTCAGATTAATTTTACCCACGCAATTAAGGTCGATAGCTTCACAAAAATCATCAACTGAAATTATTGAAGAAATATGGGTCCTCAAATAGTGTGTAAACCAGCCAATGATAGGTCATAAGCCTTGACTTCCACACCCTCCTTCAAAAATGTTTTCCCTCTCTGTCTGGGCTACAATCATTTGGACATCCCCAAAATACTGTTACTTTAAAGCTAATGAATAGGCAAAATATTTATGTAGGTACCGGTGAAGTATGCGCTGTGTAGACAGGTTAGCTTTTATTAGCTGTAAATATAAATGTATACGTATTTATTCTGCTGTGCAATAAAGGACATTCCATTGTTCCGGGGAGAACAACAAAGGGTGGGTTTTTAAGAAGAAAGTTAAATGAAAATCCTACATGTACTCATTGCGAAGCTACAACGGTGGTAGATAATAATTAATAAGGCTTTCAAAACATATTAAGAGGATATGCGGTGGAAGAGCGGTTGAATGAATAGTTATTATAATATAGTTTATTTTATGTATATATATTTATATATATTATTATTATTTTATGTCCGCTCCCTAGTTGGAGCATATGGTGTCCACAAAGACCCTACAAGCATCTCTGTCGGCTTCCAGCTCCTGTGCATCCTCCCAAGTCAGGTTCGCGTCCCATAGTTCTGACACGAACTGCCGACGAACAGTCAGCAGTGAAGGTCCAGGACGTCGAGAACCTGATGCCTAGTAAAGTAGGCAAGCGTGGTTAAGGCTCTCAGGAGGCATCAGCAGCACATGGCCCAGCCAACCGTACCTATCGCCTCCGCTTGATGACCGTTGTCACCGGAGTTTGCTGCATCCGTTCTCTTATTACTTCATTCTTCACAAAGTCAAACTTACAAAAATATATACATAAATAGTTCAATCAGCCACTCAGCTGAGAAGCTAGGCTATTGATTAAAAGCCGGCATTCAACTGAATGGCTAGGCCGTTCGTTGAATGAATTAAGATAGCTCAACGTTCAATGTGCTGGCTGGTTGAAAGCTAGCCCTTTGGAAACGGCCAAACCAAAAGCCGCCGGGTAAGGTTAAAATAAGTTGGGTTGAGATGAATTAAGAATAACTAATGTTAGAGACGCCCCTTCTTTATTTACATTTAAGTCAAGATTGAAATGTCACTATCTAAATATTTAAATTGTTCCTTTATCCTTCTTCTTTCCTTCCCATCCCCTCTCCTCTCTTCATAGTATAGTGTTATTTTTTATAAATATATTTATTTTTGTTAATCTTTGCTTTTAATTTTTGTATAAAATTGTAAGATTCAATATGTCCATGTATTTATAATTTTCTCAAACTCAACGGTTTGGGTAGGTAGGAAGAAATTTCCTTAAGGCAATATGCCCGCCCTTATATGTATATTTATTGTATATGTATAAAGTGTCAAATAATTAAAAAAATAGAAAAAATAATATTTTTTTTTAACTTTTAAACTTAACCCAATCTTTCCTAATCAAACATAACAAAATAAATTAAAAAATAAATCAATTATTATTGTTGTATTGAATTAAAGAGGCCAAGCCACATTTGAGTGGCCAATTGAATTATTTGGTGGTGACATACATAAATATATTATAATTCAATATGACTAAAAAATTACATCGTATTTTTATTTAGTCATCTTTCAACAGGTATGTGGGTACACGGGTTACTAGGGAAATTCTCATCATCTCTACGGCATCATCATCTGCATGGCATGTGATGTTAATGACCTTATCTCCCTTAGTAAATTCACTACTTTTTTATTCTTAAAGGCGTTTTTTTTATATATTTATTCTGCTTGTGTAAGAAAAGGTTTTTGGCGTATATATTGTTGTGCTACATTTAGTTATAAAGGTGTTAAACTTACTTTGTTTCTTTGTTATTCTCAATATGTGTTATTTTCTAAACGTTAATATTATTGATGTCCCGAATTGAGTTGTTGTAACTCCTGGGAATGTAATTCAACGTATTACACTTGTAAAATACTTTGTGTTATATGATTTATAAATAAAAAAAAATTTAAAAAAAATTTACGATACATTATAGGCGTTGTTTGATAATAGCTATTGATTATCGTCTATTCAATTCGCACCTTCGTTACATAGGTCTAAGGTCTTGTTCGGAATTCGGGGACACGGGACACTGGACATTGCTTTATTATACGGGCCCTATATAATATTATACAAAAGTCTCAGTTGCTCGGGATGAGTAACAAAAGTGTTTACATGAAAGCCAGCGAGCAAGTGGCGGTGCGTCGCGCGTCCATTGACGAAATTGTTTGGAAAGAAAGCTCCTCCGCTCACAGTAAAAGGGTGAAGTTTGGCACAATAAAGGATGAGTTCCTCCGCAAATAGTTCCGTGAGGGGGCTGATCCTTTGAAGGCGCCAGGATAATAGCAACATTATACAATAGACGGTCATATTAGATGGCACCTACTCTACCACGTGCTAATAGATGCCGCAGCACGTGCCTAGACATACATAACACATATTATATGGTATAGTATGTAAAACCTGTTTATTTCATCAAGACGTTTTAATAAAGTTGAATGTTAAAAACAATTTAAATTTGCGGTTGTCTGCTCAGCTCATAACTTTGAAAATATCGAGTTTCTCCGCCGACATTTCTTGGTGACTGCATTTTAATAATAATAAGTCAAATACATTATTTAGTTTTGACCACTTTTTATATATATAAATTGTTCATCAGTAACAAGTGGCACCAGATATTCTCAGACTGGTGAACTAAGTGTGGACAGTGCTATAAATAATTATTTTGTACTACTTTTAAAGTAATTGCAATAAACTAATTACTATGATTGTAATTACAACTATAGAAATCCACTGGTTAACATCATAATCATCATCCAACACCGTTTTCTAAAAAAGTGGAATGGTTGCTCGGATTACAAAGTGGTAATTATTCCTGTTTTGAAATAGAGCGATCACTTAATCTGTCTTTATAGGAGAAACGTAGAACTGAGATGGATCTTATATGCATTGTTAAAATACTTAATACTATAAGTGACGTCCCATCTCTGTTGCATTCAATTTCTTTTCATGTTCCCAACCGTGTCACCGGAAGTCAAAATCTGCTATTTATGAAATCTTCTAAGAGCAACTTTTGTTTTTATGCCCCAATGTTCAGAATGTGTCGATTAGTTAATTCGTCACACGACTGCGAATTCTTTGGGATAGATATTCCGGCTTTTCGTAAACTAAAAAAGTGTGGAATGAAGTTGGATTGGTATGGTTTAGCTCGAAGTCTTATGTCTTTCGTTTTTATGAATATATTGTATACCATTATTGTATTGCCCTTGTTTATCTTTGCTACATAGTTTTATGTTCTTTTTGTTCAGTTTCTTGTATTTATTTTTCTTCATGTAACTGTTATAATTGGCTTAGACCGTATATATAATAAATGAATAATAGATACTGGAATATTTTGTACGAAAAAAATTGGCAAATTGTGTAATAAATGAATGTGGTACGGAACTGGAAAAATTGAGTAGATATGTCGAATTTTTCGTAAGCATGTAGTCATTGCAAACAAATATTATTTTTTTTGTCAATCATTTTCGGGTTATTATTTTTATGTTCAGAATAAACGTAATGAACTTATTAACAACATTTTATTTGATAAATCCGTACGATTGCAGATAAGGGTTTGATTCCATTGAATTACGCCCGCATAGTCGCTCGCGAGATCTGAACTTCGGATGACTCAATTAAACAAAAGCCTTCTAGGAAGAATAGAACCATTGATAATGGCGGGCGGAAGTAAGGAACAGACGAAGAGAAGCAGACACCCCCACTTCCGCATCCGTGAACTCAAACCACTCGACGACAAAGAAAAATTTAATGATGAACGATTTTGTTGTCTCAGTTATATAACCTACGGGAGACTAGAGAGAGGGGTGCGTTTTTATTAATGCAGTTATATTAATATGAGTTCTTTTTTACGAGGGTTCAAAGCACGTTGAAGGCTTTTATATCGCCATCAAGAAGATTACCAATGATGTAACATGAAGGAGTATGAAGGAAATATTTGGTGGAAGCTCTTTGATATCAGTATTTTTGTAACCTAACCTAGCTTATTTCGTAATATTTATGTTATTGTCACCATTGCCTTATATTTTAACGCTTCAGGTGCTATCCAGGGTCTATGAAATATTCCTCTTATTCAGCCTTTTATCATCTCTGCACTGCTGGATAAAGCCTTTTTAGAGGTATCTACGACGCTCAACTGACATACGCGGCTAAAATGTGGTGCCACCCCGCGAATACAGCTCTTCTCGATACAGACTCTGATGCTATGAAAAAAATAAAAAAAGGTGAGGAAGAAGATTGTTTTTGCTTAACCTTCCAGCTGGGCGAAAATGACCGACTGGCTCCCCTGATTGCCACTGTCGGTATAAACACGCTTGCTGAATGGCAAATCAGATGGGACTCAGGGTTTTCAGAGAGATGAATTTACTCTTTTTTCTCGAGCATTCATAGCAGAATAGAGTTTAAGACCCTTTACATAAGTCACTACGAAATCCAGCTAGTAACGGGTCATGGCGAACTTAGAGGCAAACTCTATGAATTCTCCCTTGCTGAATATCCGGACTGCGTGCTCTGGTTAAGAAATTGGGCATGCCGACAGCTGGACACATCCTTGAAGATGTCCTATTCTTGACATGGAAAGAAAGACGATGCTCGAAGGCTTGACGGAGGTAATGAGAACGACATATTCCAATTTCTTTCGCAGTCCGAACTATTTTGGTAAAACAAGAACAAAAAGGAGAAAAGATTCAGAATACCACTCCTGCGCCGGGATTACAACGGCTATCTTCATCGTTGCATATCGAGATGGTATAAAGTAAAATTGATATTTATGTACAAAAATTCGTATATTTGTAATCAAAATTAAAGTATCTTCGTCGGTAACCTATAATTGAATATGTTTGGAATAAAAATGGAATGGATATTCGATTTTTCATACAGAAAACTGAATTTTACTTTGTAGATAAATATTAACTTCCCAGTGTAATACGGACCCTGGGGGGTTGCCAAATTCATTTTATTCGCAAAGGGATCACTTATAAAAAATATTGAAAAACACCATCCCAAAGGACAGTATTATAATCATTTATTTATTTATTTATTTATATTTTACTCTTACAAACTATGAACAATAATGTAATAATGTGACCTCACTGGGGTTACCCGTACCGAGGACACTTAACAATAATATACTTTTTTGAAATGTTTTTACAATAGACAATAAACAAAGAAGACCAACTTAATAAACAGAGATAATGAACAAAATATTCAGACTGTTTTAAAAACTAAATATATATGTACATCTATATTATTGATATTACAAAACATATTACGAATTAATTTAACAAGTACAATGTAAGCTATCAAAATAATTGCGTAATATGAAAATATTTCTGATGTAGCCAGAAAATCAATAAGTTGGTTTTGGTCGAATTCGACAAACAAATTACTGGGAAAGGAGTTTTGTATTATTGAAAAAACGTTGGACGTCGCAAGTAGTATGAAAAAACGATGTCCATAAAAAACGATTGATTGAGTAGTGATAAAGAAAGAAACATGTCAGTATGGAAATAACAATACAGTTGAATAGATAATTGAAATTGTAAAATATTTTTAGAGAGGGGATTTGACAGCCTAGGCATTTACAGGACTTTATGGCTATCACTCTGATGTTATTTTGTCTCATTTAAAATTTTACACTTTAAAAACTCTTCTTCAAAAGTTTTTTTTTAATTTCGTAAAGCACGATTTAAATTTAATTTAACACCTCACTGTCCCTTTCACTATGAGTTTGTCAAATTGTCATTTTTCCTCATGACCATATTGCAAACTCGAATGATGGCAAACTGTGTGTACTTGTATCAAATTCAGTTACAAAAGTCTATGTCCATTACAGTATTTTTATAAATTGACTAACATTAAATCCTACAATGTTTGAGTATGTCCAAATGCTTGCGTCTGCTAGATTCTTGGCTGGATTTCCTCTCTAGGGAGTTATTCATATTTCAATTTATTTCAACAGAGAGGGAAAACATTATTGAGAAGTGAGAATATGGACGTCTAGGCATTTACAGGGCTTATGACCTATCACCGGCTGGTTTAAGTGACCACTTTACACATGGTGTAACATTCCCCATTATGTCTATTTTTGAACATCCATATATCTTCAATTCTTCCATCTGAGCCAGCCAATGACAGATTGTAAGCCCTTTAAACGCCTAGACATTCATATGCCCTTCTCTTTAAATGTTTTCTGTATTTCTTTTAATATCTCGATCTTAATAACATACTCCCAGGAGGTAAAATTTAGGCCTTTTTGACGTACTCAAAAATTGTTTACGTAATTGGCTTGGTCACAGTAAAGCAACAAATCAAATCATTAGAAGAAATGTTTATGCGTAAAATAATTCAGGGGATAAATAAAATAAAATGCGATCTCTTAGACGAATGTGTGGGAAATCAATGTATGACAGGGTTACGAATGATGAAATCAGGAGAGAGTGTAAATCTGAGACAAGTATAATTGATAAGATTAAAAAAGGGTCTCTGAGATGGTTTGGTCACGTAGAACGAATGGACGATGAGAGAATGGTAAAACAAGTATATATGGCAAAAATGAACGGCAACGTTAGACGAGGACGACCAAGGAAGACGTGGCATGATCAGATAAACCAAAATCTTAAGTCTGGTCATGTCAAAAGCAGACAGAACCGAAGGGCATGTATGACAAGATGTATGAATGTGGAAGAGGCTAGGAGTGTATGCCAGGATAGACGTGTGTGGCGGTCCATTCTCTCTGCCTACCCCTACGGGGAAATGGCGTGATGGTAGTAGTAGTAGTAGAAAAAGATCATAAAATTTAGAAAATATTGTCATACATACGAAACTAGGAACAAAATAAAGATAAGATTACCAATGAGGAGAAAAACAGAGTCCCAAAACTCATTGTACAAGGGATTAAAACTGCACAATAGGGTGGGTCGAATTTTTCGTTTTCCGAATTTTAAAATAAAAAGTGTCTAAAAAGTTCCCTTTTAGATTTCTCGGAATGAAAAAAAATATCAAAAAAATATTCGGTACTTTTTTTGGCGATTTAAGTTTCCGAAAAAGTCAATTTTTCGCGGTAAGCCGGTTGTCATTTCGTATTTAAGTAAGAAAATCAGTCCAATTAAATTTTATCATGTGCAAAAAACCTTATTCAATAAGACCTGACGTGAGGCGTGAGTCGAAATTCGTTTTGTAATAAATGGGTAGCATTGTTTTAATGAGCCATTGTTTTCGTCAATATTAACCAGGCGCGCAACGCGGAGTGAAAACTTTTTACATTTCAGTAGTTTTAAAACGCGTTCAAATTTGTAATGTGATTAAGTTATTTCTTTACTAACAAAAAAATAATTCTATCAATATAGATAATTAACAAAATTTTCAGACAGTGATAAACTTCAAACCTCGGTTGAGGGCCAAAAGTATTATGACATATTTTTAAAAATAATTTTTACGTTCAATGTGATCCAAAACGCAACTTTTTAGACCCACTTTGATGTCTAAAAAAAAAAACTTCATACAACATCGGCCCACACTACTGTACAATGAGATACCTGAAGAAATAAAAGATTTGGAAAGCCTTGAAATATTTCAAATTAGATTGGATAAAAATAATTTTATAAAAAAATTAAATGTTTATAAAAGTTTATGGGAGTTCTCAAAATGTTATGAACTAACTAAATGAAGCATAAATAAATTATATGTCAAATATTTTCGTCATAAAATGAAATGGAAACACAAATTTGGAATGAGCAATAGTGCCAAAGGTGGGTTGTTACGTATTTTCTAGATTTTTGTAAATACTATTTCATATTTACATGGCTTTGTGATGATTTTTTGTTAGCACAAGAAAGATACGTCTGTATTTAAATAAACTTTTATTTACGTATCATAATGCGGGCCTCCGTGGTGTAGTGGTCAAGACGCTTGACTCACAGACGGAAGGTTCCGGGTTCGATTCCCGGTGAGAACACAAAAATTAAATGTGATTTTTCTCAAGCCTGGGTGTTCTGTGATGTAATTCACCACTGTAATTGGGGCCTCCTGACCTGTTGTGGTGCAAAAATAAAATAAAAAATAAAATAAAATAAAATAAAATAATATGGAAGAATCCCGTAAAATATTCCCTGCTTACATAATAAGAAGAAACATATAAAATAACAAATAATTATTCCAACATGTTTTTAAAATTAATTATTTCATTTTAATTTCTGCAATGTTAAATTTAGAGTAACTTATTTACAGTTGGGAAATTTTCAAATCTAGAACCTACTTTGAAACATCGATACTCAAAACTCTACACATAAGTTCATATTTTTACTATTGCATAGCCAATACTGGAATTTTTTGTGTTTATGTAGATTACAAATACTTGAGATCAAATCAAATAAAACCTTTTTGAATGTTGTAAAACAATTCGTGCTAGAAAACAAAGAAACGCAATACATTCCACTTCAGAGGACCCAACAGGACTCTCATCCCACAATTTGTTGGGTAAACACAGCGGAACAAGGATTGGTTTCCTATTGAAACAAAAGGAAGATGGAGAATGAAAAACATGGCTACATAAGTTGACTGATCGAAGCACCGGGCCAATATATTTCGGGGAAAACAAAGAGTTAAAGCAATTTGCCTTGTTGACTTTCCTTGGTTGAAAACAATATAATAATAAATCAGGGGTAAATATAATAATAACAAACCCGGAAATGTATTCATGTATATCTACGCCCGGTAGGCATTTCCAAAGACGATATACATTAAATGATATAATATGATGAGTACAAGAATATAAACAAAAGCATTAATATTTTTAGATTAAAAAAGTCACTAAGATAGATTGGATCTTGTCTTGATGTAGTAAGTTTTTTTTGTCCTAGCTTTAATTTTGTTTAGTTGTATAGGATTAAGGTATTGGAGAGGGTTGGAGTTCCTACCCCAGTTAGAGATTGACAGAGAAGACACGAGGTTGCAGTTTAATGCGTATTTATTACATGGCGAATAAATAGTGAATTATGTTGCGCGAGTGTTACATCGATGATGGGTTGAAGAGACTGCATTTGAACTACATGCTGGGACTGAGTGACGTCGTCGAGTTTGACTGAAGTGAACTAAACTCGTTGGGCTGACTGACTTGGCTGCGTCTTGTGGTCTCTTTATAGACCACGTTCCTTTGTAGTTCATTTCTTCATGGTAGGGAAGATGTGAATGTACTGCAGAAAAATGCTCCCGGTATAACGTGCAATACTGTAATAGTTGCATTATCCGTATGTATTGGATTCGATAAAAAATGGTGACATTGCATCGTCGATCATGAGACTACTTCGGGTGAACTAATTTAACATGCGTGTGTCATCGATTATGGACTATGGACCCTACCGTTGTACTGTATTTGATTAGTACCTGTATTTATTATAAGAAATTGTATTCATCATCGTTGGAATGGACTGCATAAGTTTGTTAATAAATAATAATAATAATAATTTAGCATTAATAAATAGAGGGAGAAAAATTGGACTAGATGTAAATGGAAAAGGGAGATAGATGGTTATAGCTGAATTTGATTCACTGATAGCATGAAAGAATATACTTTTTTTATCAAAAAAATCAAGACTGGGATATTTGTTGGCAGACACTTGTCCATTTTCAGCGAGTCGTAAATAACTCACTACTAGAAAATTAAAATCAAGTTGGGGTGGAGTGGGGTTCGAACCTCCGACCTCTGATATGCAACATGGGACCACAACCCGACTCATATTTAAAATTATCATTAATACAAAAAACTTTTTTTTACCAGCCATAATTTGAGTATGTATTCTGTACTCCTGAATTCAACTCATAATTTTTCACTGGGTATGCGGTGGGAGAGCAATTTAACGAATAGGTATTTGTACTTAGTTTTTCTGTCAATCTCTCGCAGATGCCTCTCCGATACTGTGTAAAAAAGACAACTGCACGTCAGACTGATAATACCTAGATAACATTGACAAAATCGAGTTCTACAAAGAGTATCAGAAGGAAATATTCTGCGTTTAAAATAAAACCTTTCTGTAATTGACTTCAATTTAAACAATACGTATGCCTTAAGACTTCCGAATACTGAATATATTATTTTCATTAATCTAAAAATTATGTAAAATGCTAGGTGTTAAAGTGATACCACAAAATGACATATAATTTAGTAACTTTATACCACGTGTGTGCCTCGTATCAGGGGTAGATAAGGTTTAGTGAGGCCGATACGGGGTCGGTTTTGTATGGAAGTTAATTCCAGACTAGGGTATCAGATTGTCACATGGGGTGGGGGTGGTAAATCACGTGACCAAAATAATCAAACCGTTTGTAAATTGACAAAGCGATCGCGTTGGTTTGTATGTAAAATGAGATCCACACTACCTTTGAAATTAAATTAATGTAAACATAGTATTCATCCCTTAGTAAAATATAATGATTTCACCTTACCTACAATACCTGGCTCGCCTCCAGCACTTACTCTCAAAACTCAGATGTTTAATGTTTTGAATTTTGGTGGTGCCAGGATTCGCATTCATATAGGAGTACTGGCATTATACAAGAGCTGAATAGTCGGCAATTAGTATTGATCAAGTATACACTAGAGTTTCAGACAGCACGCATCGTGTTAAAAGTTGCTCCAGAAATTCTTAGGTATTGCGAGTTTTTTGTGCATGTTACCATCCTCAGTTATGTAAACTCGATGATCGGGGTCAGAACAGGACTTGCTACACACATTCTGGGTATTTTTGGTGTTAACATTAAATGAAGATGAACGGAATTTCCTCGCAGTCTGTCAACAATTTCCTGAAATCACTTATTGTTTTTTCGGGAAGAAACGCATCGTCAAAACATTTCAAGTCCCACAATTTTAGGGGGAGTTTACTTTTATATCTCGGTCATGTGGTATTGATTTACATTTTTTTTAAATCGTTGGTATAATGAATAAGAACGGTGCGAGAATGCAGCCTTGCCTTATTCCAGTGAAGGCCCAGAACCAATCAGTTATTAATTATTTTCACTAGTCCTGGCCGTATATACATTTATTCTCTTTTCCTTTTTTTATATTTTTATTTTAAACTTATTTATTAACCCTTACGGATTACTATATTAATTTTACAAAAATAATATATAATTTTATATGTATACTCTATTGTTGATAATAATATTTTTTACACATTTTGAAAAGTTTGTCCGAGTCTATTGTTTAGTTTTGTCTGGTTATTTATTGTATAATTTCAGTCCCCGATTTATTAATCTCGTTTGTCCTTATCTCGTTTTGGAATGTTGTACGCAATATTGTTCTGATATTCTTGTATTAAGTCCATGTTTGTTATATTTTTTTCAAGTTTTAACTCTTTGTCTACAATGATATTAGTGACTAAAATTATGAAGAAATTTTAAAGATTCTAGTTGAAAAAGTTCATAAACATTTAACTGTTTAGCTTTTTCAAAGAATTCTTTAGTTGGTGTTAGATTAGAGAGGTCATATACTAGCTTTAATATTTTATTTTGCTCTCGTTGTAGTCTGTTTACGTCGTTTTGGTTTCCTGTTACCCATATTTGCTCCCCATAATTATGTGATTACTACAGTACTTAAAATAACATTTATTCAAAATAAATGAGGTTTTTTTGTATTAAGGATTGAGTGCAGTCAGTCAGTTGAGTGCAATCAGTGCAGAATGCAAAGCGCAGACATATGAAGTGGATAAATTATCCTGCGTTCGTATGGAAAAGTGAATGTACAGCGAAAGAACGGAAAAAAAGATTTACGATGCGAATGTTGATGAATGCAAAAAACGAGGAAGACCAAGAAAACACGGCGTTTACTTTATGATGGAAATGCCAAATATCGGAATAACCGTTACGCGTGCAGATGCATTGATGTATGAAATGTAGATAAATATTTGGTTTGTTTGAGTAGTGTAATTCTTTTCTTCGTACCAAGTTTGATATACGACTCTGCTTTGAATGAAAAAAACTAGAATGAAAAAACAATATTTTTGGTTTGTCTAAATGTTTGTAGACAAGGACTAGATTCACACTCGATCAGAGTTAATTATTTGGATTACATCAGAGACTATAATTATTTTCAATAAAAACTACTGGTCTCACAGCGTTGAAATATTTCAGTCATAAAAATATATATGCAAAATACCATCGCACTATAATTTTCTTTAGTAAAATGTACTATGAGAATTCAATAAAAGAAAATACAGCAAACTTCTATTGAAAATAATGCAAACTTGTATTGAATGTAATGATGGCAACCTCCGGGATTTTCAGATAGTACCTACAATTTTACTATTTTTGTGCCTCTGGAAAAATGTTAAAAGTCAAAATGATTTAAAATTCTATTCACGTGCTCCACATTGCATACATAGTGTTTTGTCTCGTGTAGGGGGCGTTCCATTTAGGTGTGATTCCCAACATTGGAGTGGTTGCCATTTATTTTCCTTTTCTACGAATGAAAAGGGTACCCCGTCGACACTTCCCTTCAATAACCCCACACTACTTACGTAAAAAGGGAAAAACGAAGTACATCTCAGAGCATCGTAAAAGGATGAAAAAATGACCCCTTTCTGCGGATGCTCAACTTCTTAGTGTCATTTTGTAATGGTTTTGCTGTAAAGCGTCTGAAGGTTTAGTCTTTAGGGTGGATTCCCACAAATGAGCCGGGAGCAATTCCCTGAAAGCTCGCGCCGAACAAAAGGTTTTCAAGTCTTTTACGAGGATCGGAATTATTCAGGGATTCTCGTTATTTGCGCCCACATTTAGGAGTTTATTCATTCAATTGGTTCCTTTTGGAGTCTCGGATTCAGGCAATGGCAGTAAAAATATTTACGTTGTTAACCAAATCATATTAGCAAATACATAAAATAATCAGAAGATTTAATTTTAATAGTGGAAAAAAGATTATTTATCAGAAAATTACAAAAACACGGATTGTACTGGCTATTATATTTTAATAAATATTATTTTTTGAATTTTTTTTTTTTTAAACCCATTAGGGTTATATTCTTCTTCTTGTACCCATCAGGAGTCCCTGGCGTTGGCAATCACTTCTGAAAAGGCCTCTCAGTCTTGTGCTGCCTGGAACCACTCTTCCACGCATCTCACTCCGGTCCAGACTCATGTTGCGCAACCGAGACGTTTGCCTGCTAGGTCCACGTTGTCCCTCAATCTTGCCGATCAGCATAAGTTGGAGGATTTCATACTCACCTTAGGGTTGTATAAAAAATATTATTTTGTCTAGTTATGTTATGTTTTCTCTTAGCGTAGTCATCATGTACTCTTTAGGTTGATTCAAATTTTTTCTCTAGTGTAATTTTACAAGAGTAAGGTAAGTCAATCATTTCTTGTATTTTGATTCCGTGTACCTGGTCGACATACCCGCCACAGTTCTCCTTTTTGTTCTGCAAGTTCTAGGACCAACTATCACATGCACTCGCCTATCCCTAGGCTCCACAGATATGGTATTTAGTATGAGGACAAGGCTAATATATTTGGTTCTGGACTTGATAGTTATAAAACGAGTCTGATTTCTTTTTTTTTCTCGCAAGATAATTCGTAAACTTTTTTTATATTTAAAAATATTTTGCTTTTTTGCTTTTTCATATTTATGTTACTATTTGTTACTATTGTTATAGTTATGTAATTTTATCATTTTTTCTTATGTATTTTTTTTTTTCATATTTACGTTCAATATTTGTTGAAGGTAATTTATGCCGTTTATGTAAAAATAAATAAATTAATAAACATATCTCACAGAATAATTATATTTCGTGGACTCTAGAATTTTATTAAAACTGCGTACTTATCGTACGTGCGATATTATTACTTACCCTTACGTGTACGGGTAGCGAGTGTACATATATTGTACATACGCACGCATATACATATGAATAGCTACGGCCCTGAAATTCTCCTTTCAGCAAAGGATGGGTGGTGAAACCGCTGAATGGATACGCAACACATGTTAGTGGACTACATAGAAACTGAAAACGACCGCAATCAATCGTCCTTTTCTAACTACCCCCAAGAAAAGCAACCTTAGCTAGAGCGAAATATATTTTGATATCATTTCACTGAACGCAATGCTCCATAAAATTTATTTTATTATGTATTATTTGTTTTATACGCGAAGTTAACAATATATTTACACTCATTTATATCAAAGAAATAAATAAAAAAAAAACTAAAATTACAAACATTTTGTTTTTGAAAAGCTCTAAATTTTGGTTATCTAAGAAATTAAAAACACGTTTCTTTTATTACTTTTATTTATCATCATTCCCTTACCCGCACTCAATGGTTCATATGGCACTGCAACCGTACACTAATCACAGCTTATCTAATTTGTTACACACATGAAAGCGAGATGATCAGTATTTTGCTTCAAGTTCAGAGACCATGAAATGTTGCATAGCGATTGATTAAAAGGTTGGAATTGACTTTAATATAGGCAAAATGGTGAATGTTACACAGTACGTAAAGTGGCCACTTAAACCAGCCATTGACAGGTCATAAGCCCTGTAGATGCCTAGACTTCTATATTACCTTCTCTTTGATGTTCTTCATCTATGTTGTAAAATGGTAATAATACTACGCTTTACTAGAATAAACGCCAATTTTCGGCACAGAACTGAACTGAATTACCTAAATAATTTCCCCTAATACCACGTGAGTGAAGCCGCGGGCCTTACTTGTAAACCTGGTATAAAGTTACGCCTAGACATAGTAAAATAGGGATGGGAATAACATCCTTATTCTGCCACTATAATAAGGGGGGTATTCCCACCAGTATTTTGACACTATGCCTAAGCGTAACTTTATGCCAAGATTAAGGTTAAGGCCCAAAATGAATTAAATCGTACATTGTACTTATGTACTTATATTTTGCATTTAAATTATTATATAACTAACAATTATAACATTTAATTGGTGATAGTAAATACTGCAGAAAAATCTCGCACAATTAAGCCTTAAAGAATTAAAACATTAAAAAAATATTAAAATAACTGTATACATTGTCTTAAGTTTCTTGTATGACATTATAAGTCTTGTAAACTTAGCTCAAAGTAGGAGGATTTCCACTGAGAGCGAAGATAATATTTTCTACCAAAGCGTACACAAACTTTTGAGAAAATACTTCAAATGTTTTATACTTTATAAGTTTGTCATTCTGCAATCAAGATTATTAAACGACCAGAAGCTTTCCAACCAATGAACCTAAACTTTGACTAAGTTTCTACTTAATTTGAACCCAAATAGGATATGAACCACTTTAAACGACCTCCAATAACATTAGCTTAATTAGAAATAAAGTTTAGTAATATATAGGCTGGGTTGTTTGGTCGTTTTCCCGTGTCCGTGCGGAATAAGATATGTGTACAAAATAGAACCTGAAGGCTAAAAGAGTATTTCCGACTATTCTTCCTCGAAATTTTTGAAAGAGGAAATCGCGCAGAGATTAGTCATTCTCGGGGTTTATTAATAAGCGCGTTTGTCTGCGATGCTAGAGGTCCCGGGTTTAATTCCTGGCAAGGTCGACGTGAATTATTTATTTCGAAGATGGTTTGACCCTACAACATTTCATCGTCATAAGGATATTTGCACCTGATAGTGTAAAGAGCACTGCGTTATTAAACTAAATGCAGCCTTAAGCGATTATCTGTTACACTTAGAAAAAGATCAGTATTACGGGACAGTAAAATATCATAGCGTAATCCACCTTTATTATATTAACATATATTTCATATCGACCTTGCTAGAAATTAAAAAGAAGATCTCAAGCACGGTAGGCGAAACCACAAACTTGAATTGACGATCGGATTTAACTTAATAATATCTTATATACATTCATACATATTTTGAAGGTATTAAATTTAGGGAAAGGTATTCTAAGAAGCAACCCCTCCATCAGTCAATGCCATCCTGTAGTGTAATCTCGCCCTTGGGGACCTTATTTAAGGGCTGAAAATGGCTCGCCCCAAAACGCAAAGTTGGTGATTGATGTAGGTGTTCATTGTAGGCTTGTAAATAAACGGAATGAAACTTGTTGTACCGTGAAAAAACTGTCATTGGCATTGAAAAGACCTTTATGTTCAGGGGCACTAAAAATATTGTGGGAAAACGACTTTGAATTGGGGAGTAAAGAAGGTATAGGGGTGAAATTGATTTATATGGATACAGCTATATATCAAATGTAATGAATTCTTACCATTTTACATGCCAGTATAAATGGCAACTTTTGAAGAAGATTAATGAAAACGAATGGCCGAGGGAATCAGATTATCGAAGAAGAGCCGCTGTAGTCGGCACGAGGAAAATAATCATTTTATAAGCGATTACATTCATAACTGAAACTGTGCAATTAACAATATTTTATTAAATATTTATTTATACAAACAATGTTCAACTTAAATCCCTTTCATATAAATTTGTATTTTAGGCTTTTTGTAAGTTTGAAAGAAAACTTTGTGAATAAAAACAAATAATGTTTTCATCTTAATTTATATATTTTATGTATTCATCTTTTGGCACAACTTTGTTTGAACATTAGGGGGTTTATTTCCAGGCGGAAGTTTCTTCCTACCAACAAATAAAACAAGTGTTTTTTTTTGTTTAAGTACGCACGGGTAAAAATAAATGTGGCTAAAATAGCCCTAGCGATTACATCAAAAAAATATTTCGATACTAGTATTCAATAGGAAATAGAAAATCAATGAATAGGAAGAAAGGAGTGTTTAAGGAAAAGATACGATATGATTTTTTCAGACCTGATTTAAACAGGGACGCTGAGGAAACATCTCTGATGGTGGATGGGAAATGATTCCACAGTCGAGTTGTAAGTTTGCAAAAGATATGGAATAAAAAGAGTGCACTGAGAATGTGCACGAATAGGTAAATCCATGGTCTGATTAGACCACAGCCCATCTCGAATTCGTTTGTTGAATTTTTTGTATTTAACTTACAATGAAATTTTCACCTGTCAGTAAATGTCATTTTGTGTATTGCGTTGAATTCATTAAAAACGATGTAACAATGACTCATTTCTATTTAAACAACCAGTAAAATCGCAAAATGAAAATGTTACGTATAAGTACATTTTTCGATATCAATTCTGTATATTTTTTAATGGAAATATATTTTTTGTTATTTGCACTATTCAGCCTTTTTATTATTTTAAGCCAATCGACAAGCTTATGAAAACCCTAATGGATTTGTATATTTACATACAATAAATTGATGGAATTTAACCTAAACAATCTTAGAAATTATTCAAAAGTACAGTCATGGCATGATCTAGGCAGACGTTTATTTATTTATTTTATTTATTCGTACAAAGATTCATATTACAAAAAAAAATAACGTTTCCCTCACTCCATGAGGCCAAGAGCCCCATGTTGAGTTGGGATACAACATAATCGAAAGTGAAAGCATGCATATTATTAAAGAATACTACAAACAAAAATTATAACACGAACATAAATTTTAATAAAAACATCTGGGCAACACGATTTATAGTATACTATTTAAAAATCTATGCAATTGTAGAGTTGTAACAACGCTTGCTTCTTGAATGCTTGCCTCAAGATTATGATCGTTATTATGTTAACTTTATTATTGTTTATTTTTTCTAATGACAACAAGTACTTCTGACGATATTAAAAAAAAAAAAAAAGGAAACGGCGTTTAAATTTTTAATGGATAACATGCAACACAAATAAAATAAAATAAAGTGTCTCGAAGCTTCTATATGACAATCGCATAAATGTTTATCTGAAATCGTTTAATTCAAGCTGTAAATAAGATAAGCTAATTAGCTATTTGGTTTAAAATGTTAGAGGGTACGCTCGATCATTATTTGATATCAAAGCGACCGCGACCTTTGTAATTCGAGATAAAAAGTACATAAAAAGGTTTTTTCCAATTTTTTAATCCTTTACAAACATGCTGAAATCCTACAGAGCACTTAAACGTTGATTCATGTGGCAGGCCGTATATAAACCCGGGCTGAATTTCCTCCAGAACCTTCCGGGAAGCCGCGCTTCCTGAAAAGCGAGGACTTTAGCAACTCCCTCGGCGGCCGCCAGATGTCTCTAGTGCGCTCCGAGCAGTTATCTCCGCTAATGAGACTCGAGCGCCGCGGCCGCCCAGCGAACTAAAATCTTACCATAGATAGGCTAAAATATTATTTGGTACACTCGTTCCAAACAAAAAGGGAGTAACAAACATTTAAAAAGTTTCGAGAATATTTAGGTTTTATGTATTTGGTATTTTTTTACCGTACATTACCAATTACCAAAACAATTATTTTTTAAATAATTAAATATGTTAACAAATTACAACAGGGATGGAGAATACCTTAACTAAGGGAAAATGGAAGTCTAGGCATTTACAGGGCTTATGACCTGTCATTGGCTGGTTTAAGTGACCACTTTACACACTGTGCAACATTCACCATTTTGACCATGTTTGAACATCCATAATTCTTCAATTCTTCCATTTGTTGATTTTAGTGAAGTTAAAGAGCTGAAACCTTTATTGTTGTGAATGTTGCACAGTGTGTAAAGTGGCCACTTAAACCAGCCAATGACTGGTCATAAGCCCTGTAAATGCCTAGACTTCCATATTCCCTTAGTTAAGGTATTCTCCATCCCTGTTGTTATTCGTTAATCTTAATGACTCCCGAGGGGGTGAAATCCAGTATTTTGTCTACGAACATTTGGACAAGCTCAAATATTGTCATTTAATATGTACTTATTAGAAATATAGAAATATTAATATTATTTTATCATATGGCATTAAAAAACACATGTTTTAATTTTTGATAGATACCTTCTTTTAACTTGGATGGTCAGTACAGTTTAAGTAACTTTAATATTTATATATATTTTTTTATTATTTATTAATTCATACAAATACATATATATACATTACAAAAATAATAATAACTTATCCCAAACTCTATGAGGCCAAAAGCCCTGTGTTGAGTTGGGATACAACATAATGGAAAGTGGAAGCATGTACATTATTGAATAATAGAAAAATTAAAAAATATTACATAAACATATATAATGTTAGCAACGTTTACCAATTTATTCATCTATAAATTTACAAACCTACTACCTACTTATTCCGGAACATTTTACGTTGAATAAAAGACCAGTGTATAAATTTTGATCGAATTTTCTGTGTGAAAAATTTAATAATATTCGAATGCAAATATATTTTAAACAAGTTTAATTACATGTTAATGACAAGGCTAAAATTTTGAATAATCTGCCGGTTTGATGTTTATGCTTTTATTGTGGAAAGGGTGCTATTTAGGGAAGTTAAGAAATTACTCCAACTGCAGACTAAAATAAAAAAAATGAAAAAATTATTGGGATTTTTTAAAAGTTTACCGTGAGGAATTTTCTTCCGATGTTTCGCGGTCTGGCCCTGAAACACCTTGTATAGTTATTGCTAATTATTTAGCGCCCTTTTTTTTACTAAGTTTATCTCGTTCATTATTAGTCACATCGGATTATACGATACGGCGTTGTAAAGGTGTAAGCTTTGTTGACAGTATTGCGCTTGGTCGGTTCAGTCGCGAACTATCGTGCGTCGAGTATGGAGGTCTTAAAGGAAGAAATTCGCCATATTTTACATTTTTACTACCTGAAAGGGAAAAACGCGTCGAAAGCGTCCGAAAAAAATTGTGATGTATACGGGGCCGATACTCTTTTGGTTTGTGCTGCACAACAGCGGTTCGAGTGATTTCTTTCTGGTGTAGTTGAGGTGAATGATGCACTACGCTCTGGGTGGCCTTTCGTCGAAAATGTCGATAAAATAATGGAAAACATCAAGATAAACCGTCATGTTAGCAGTCGTAACATCGCTCAAGAGCTTAATATCAATCATAAAACCGTTTTAAACCATTTGCAGAAGGCTGGATTAAAAAATAAACTCAATGTTTGGGTGCCACGCGAGCTGACGCAAAAAAACCTCATGGACCGAGTTTCCATCTGCGAACCGCAACAAAATCGACCCATTTCTGAAGCGGATGGAGACTGATGATGAAAAGTGGGTCACTTACGACAATTTCAAGCGACAGAAATCGTGGTCGAAAGCCGACCGTGGCCAAGCCAGGACTGACAGCCAGAAAGGTGTTTCTGTGTGTTTGGTGGGATTGGTAGGGAATACTCTATTATGAGCTGCTCTCCTATGGCCAAACGCTCAATTCTGCCTTCTACTGTAAACAATTCGACCGTGTAAAGCAGGCGATCGAACAGAAGCTGCCAGAATTGGTAAATAGGAGAGGAATCGTGTTTCATAGGGACAACGCCAGGCCGCACACATCTTTGATGACGCCTCAGAAGCTCCGGGAGCTCGGATGGGAAGTTTTAATGCATCCACCTTATAGCCCGAACCTGGCACCAAGTGATTACTACCTGTTTGTGTCTATGGCAAACGCGCTTGGGGGTACAAATTTGGCCTCAATAGATGCCTGTGAAAATAGGCTGTCCAAGTTTTTTGCCAATAGGGACAAAGGCTTCTACGAGAAGGGCATTATGAAGTTGGATTCTCGTTGTAAACAAGTTATCAAATAGAACAGCGCATATTTGACTTAAATAAGATTATTGTAATACTTTTTATAAAGCATTGAAATAAAGCGTAAAATACGAAACTACTTTGTCCCCAACCTATTATATCATATAGATTTAATATTTTGTTTAACCCTGTTTCTTAATCTAGGGCATGCTAAGCTTTACACCAATGAGATTTCCAATCGTTTGTTATGTGTACTACCAACTACCGGTGGGACTGGGTAGGTACTGAAGGCGGACGTAATGCCATTAGGATGATATGTTAATCGCGTTAGTGTGCACGCGATGGTACAAAGTACAGGAAAAAAGAAAATAGTTAGTTTAGTATTAATATCCTGTATTTACTGAAATTTGATTAATTATCATTTTTCTATGGCTATTTGTTTTATTGAAACTTTCTCCTACCAAACTCTTTACGCGATCACACTTCCTACACATTTCTTGTTTTACAATAATTGTCAATCTCTAAAATGTATGACGTATGTATGTCTGGAGAGCGAATTGGGGATGAACGAAAGTAAGTCAAATGTGATGGTATTTGAAAGGTGAAGTGAGGTTACTGATGCATAATAAATGTAAACAACGAGTGTCATCTGAAAAGTATGTTTTCAAGAGATGGAAGGGTAGAAAAAAGGAGAGTGAATGCAAGTAACGAAATAAACTACGCACTAAGCACAGTAATTGCCAATAAAAATATGTCAATCGAGGCTTAACTGGCAGTGCACAACGGAGTTTTAGTCCCAACACTTATGTATAGAAGCGAAAAATGGAACTGGCAGAGGAAGGATAAAAGCGGAGTGAACGTGGTCAAAATACGATCTCTTATACGAATACGTGGGAAATCAATGTATGACAGGGTTACGTATAATGAAACCAGGCGAGAGTAAAAATTTGATTCAGGTATAATTAATAAGATTAAGAAAGGGTCTCTGAGATAGTTTGGTCATGTAGAACGAATGGATGACAAAAGAATGGTAAAACAGGTATACATGGCGAGAATAAATGGTAACGTGGGGCGAGGACGACCAGGGAAGACAGAAGAAAATCTTAAGTCTGGTCATGTCAAAAGCAGGCAGAACCGAAGGGCACATATGACAAGATGTATGAATGGACAAAGCTAGGAATATATGCCAGGATAGACGTGTGTGGCGGTCCATCATCTCTGCGACCCAACGGGGAAATGGCGTGATGGTAGAAGTAGTTAAACATGATTCAAATATAAATGTTTGTTTTTCTTCAGTTCTATTTGTACATGTACAAGCCCTGTCTGCTCACCATTTGCAAACATCTCTAAAATCGATACTAACCTTGACCAACTCGTCAGTGTTACAGTGTTTTAGGTTGGTTAAAAGATATCGATAAATGTTATTAAATATTTGTATATAACCACTTACCGAGTTTTCTACGTCACCCGGTTTCATCAGGACACTTAGTACCTACACGTACATGCTCATTTCATTACATACCTTTACAAAAACATAAAACCAACGTGCTGATATAACACATTATGTTAGAAGCTAACACCGACATCCATTGATTATAATTTTTAAATGTTCAATTATTGCACGTTGGTATCAGCTATAAATAATTTATTATTATTATTATATTAATGAATAATATCCGTTGCAACTACTATCATGAAAGTGTAATGTGTAATTAGTGTCCTGATGAAGAGATTAGTACTCCTTAAAACCGGTAGACATATAAAAGCGACTAAGTGGCTATACAAAAATATTTACTAACGTTTATGGAAATGTTTGACTACAAAACTAAGGCTTTAAATATGAACAATAAAATATATCTCATCATAGCGATAATCTCGTCTGGGTACAAACATAACATTAAAAAAATTTCGAAATCATATTTTTTTTGTATTCCGAGTAAAATGTAGTTTCAGATGCGCATCAATATTTTCAAAATTTAAATTGCCTCACCCACAAAGACGATATTACCTTGAATTTTGAATCAAATATATAAAGACAACCCCTTTATTTATTATTACATACCTGGGTGTTATATAAATAGTCCTTATGTATTTTAAATTACCAACACGCAATTTGATGATAGCAAAACGAGGCAGCGCATAATTTTAAACAAATACTGATGAAGGTCCCCCAAATAGTCCTTGCGGTACACCTGTCGTTAGGCGCATCCCTATTCCTGTGTGCGGGGGCCGAGGGTGAATAGGTGAATGGGGGAGAGGCGGGTGAATTGTTGTGGGGTTGTTGGGAGAACTAAGGAGGAGACATTAGTGATGTTAGCGGAGCGATGCCAATTAAGTTTAGAGCTTTGAAGTTGACGATAATTAAATGCAGCGCAGAGATGTTTTATATCATTCCAAGCATGTTGGACTCAAGTGGTTTTGCTCTAATTAATTTGTTTGGTTTCAAGGTGCAGTGTGTTAATTACAAGTCAGCTTTGCATTTCAATAACAGCGTATTATCCTGCAGTCAGCTTGTTTGAATGGAACTAGAACTCATATTTAGTTAAGCCTCGTTAATTTTTGTATGTTTATTAGATTGACTAAGCCCGTGGGGTTGAGATCTTCCTTGATTCTGTCGCTGTATTTTTTATGTTTTTCTAATGGCTTGAAGTGTTTTAACCAGCGCCAGCGGCAGTTTTGAGTTAAATTTGTTGTTTTTTTTAATATTTTAAGACGAGGATTCGTTTCATGGTAATAACGGAAGGAAGTTTAGATGTATTTTATCCATATTGATTGGTTAAAGAATTTTCCCATTTAAATCCGGTCGTGGTCCCGTAGCTGTTGCGGACTCGCGGATGAGAGGTCCGAGGTTCGAACCCCACTCTACGCCAACTGGATTCTCATTTTATAATAGTGATTTACTTACAACTCGTTGAAAATGATCCTAAAATTGAAATATTTGGGTAAATCATAAAAATTCAAATATTTATTTTAGAGAAAATAAAGAATAACAACATATTTTTTCAATTGCTAAGAATTGAAAATGTCTTTTTGGAGCACTGTGTGGGACATAGTGTTGGTGAAATTAGTTAACTAATCAATTACTTTTTTAAAAATAAAATACTCAAATTCATTAAAATAGCATTATAACAACTCATTAGTTAACCCAAAAAAAATTGATAATGATCCTAAAGATAAAAATAACTTTATTAAATTTAATTTCATATTATTTTGAATTCTCTATCCTTACCTCTGTTTTGTATAAATACATTGAACTCCTTAATAAAGATACCAGTCTCGAAGATGTCACGAAAGCGATGAAACCGGTCACTGGATATTCCAAATTTGTGGATTAAAGCATCACTCGTCTTTTATTCATATAATAAAGTACTTTTGTTGTTTAGCAATAAAAAAAAATCCGATGGAATGATATGTGTTTTCGGGATAAAAGGTAGCTTGTATCAATTGCAGGTCCTTTAACTATCGCTATGAAAAAAATACGACGGTTCGTTAATAGCGACGTAGAATCGTTATTCTGTTCACAAGTCCAAAATACTACTGCAAAACTAAAACAAAAAGCAATCCAAACTAACCACAGACCATAAAGCAAGTTAATTATAGAAATTTAAAGAATTCATTTTATTATTTACACAGATTATTTTTGACAATCCACCTTATCGACTCATTTTCAAATAATGTTGCTTATTGTTGATACAATGTTTTTTTTTTATTTGACTTTTTTATTCAAGATCTAAAATAATTATGCTATTTTACTTCTCTCCAGCAATCCCTTTGCAAAAAAAATATTTCAATCGGTCGCTCTGTTGACACGTGAAGAAAATGCAAACAAACAAACACACTTTCGTATTTATAATATTGGTATGGATAGAATGGATGGATGGATGGATACAGCATCTCATAATGGATCTTTTATTTTTTACTGTCTGCTTCGAAACATTGTTTTTTTTGGTAAAACTCCAAGTATATAATTTGATTCAATCAATTAGATGAAAATTCGAAACAAGGGGAAAAATAATAGCATATGTTTGAATGAGTAATCGCTGAAAACCTTTTTACAAACAAAAGATCACATTTTGTTTTACAACTCACATATTATTCCAAAAATACTGGGTAAATAAATAAGAAGACGTGATTCTCGGCTTAGGGCACGGATTTGGGGAGGAATGTAGAAAATAAATATCCTCCCACCCCAGAATTTAAGTAGAGCGATAGTCCTGTTACGGGGAGCACAGGAAATGTCGGAGATCGCTTCCTGCGGCGCACTTTAGCGCATTAGTCGCCATATCGAACGGGAATAACTTCGTTCACCGGCGCTAATGGGGGTGAAACTAAATCATTAGGTACTTTATCTACCCTTTGATATGAAAGTTACATAAAAATTCGATAAATACATCCTTTAGACAAAATTGCAGCCTTTTTCTCAAACAGTAAAGAAATAAAAATAAAATTATTGTTAGCAAATAATAATTTTTGATTGAATCAATAAATTTGCAGTAAGCAATCAGTTTATTACTAAGATGACAAGTAATTATATTTCAAAAACCATTTGAATCAAATATTTTTTGCGTCATTTATTAATGTACCCTAAAAGACTGCAACTAGCTACTGATCACCTTACCTTCCATGTAACAAAAATGATCCAGGTTCGCTGCTATAGAAAAATATCACGTTTTTTATTTTTTACGTTTTCGTCTAGTAGATGAATTGGTTCAGCCGTATGAATCTCACCCACATGATAAAGATTTCGGCTCTTACTTCACAAAAGTCAACAGATGGAAGAGTTAAGGAAATGTGGATGTTTGAACATAGGCACAATGGTGAATGTTACATAGTCTGTAAAGTGGCTACTTAAACCAGCCAATGACAGGACAAAAGCCATATAAGTGCCTAGACTTTCATATTCATTTCTCAAAAATGTTTTCATTCTCTGTTGCAACAAATTTAGACACTAAAATTGCATTGAAAATTGTATTTACATTTTTTACATTTTTTACATTGTTTTTTTTTTTTTTACACCACAACAGGCCAGGAGGCCTAATTACAGTGGTGAATTACATCACAGAGCATCCAGGCTTGAGAAAAATCACATTTTTAATTTTTGTGTTCTCACCGGGAATCGAACCCGGAACCTTCCGTGCGTGAGTCAAGCGTCTTGACCACTACACCACGGAGGCCGCCAACGTTCCGTAGAAAATCGAATAATTTTATAGAGTTAAAATTATTAAGGAATACAATAATCTTTTCTACGAGTTCAATGGTGTCTTGGAAGTTTGTTATTGGATCTCAAGGGTGCGCTTAGTCGCATTAAGTGCAACATCAACGTCGTCTCAAACCCCCCACGGGGGGAATGCAGTTAATGCAATGCAATGTGCACAATAATCCGACGTAAACTGTAATGTTTCGGAAAATTGTTAGAGATCTTTTCCAACGGAAAATTGGCTGGACTAACAGTGATTAAGCACGTTTGATCATGAATAGCAGTTTGGAGTTTTATTAGTCTTGTATAAAGTATTAGAAAAACAAACATAAAATACAGCGCATAGAGCTAAGTTGAATGCTAGTTTTCAGAAGGCAAAGAAGAAAAATAAGAAATTACGATAGAAATTCATTAAGAATTGTAAATACGTTAAGTAGAAAATCGAATGACGTTGTTGAATTGAAAATTATTAACTCTTGTGTGACTGTAATGCCAAACCAGTCGACATAGGATACAAAACTTGATGTATATCTCTTATTTTTATAAATGATGAAGTCGTTTTTTTGTTATCTTCAAATGGACATTTTTACACCGGATTTAAAAAGTAAAATTTTTATAACTATGCTGGGTGTTAATTCAAAAAATATTTATCCTTGCAACGCGAAGAATGAATATCTGCTAATTCAGCCACACCTCTATATAAGAGAGAGCACGAAGATAGAGCTCATAACAGGGAAGACAGAGACGCTGTTTTGTGGGGGTGTTGTGTAAGATAGATTCAGTCGGTTAATGACAGTGATGGGGGACGCACGCGCGTAATATGAGCGGCGTATTTATGATTTTTAAATTATTTTGCTGTAAAGCTAGGGTTTCCTAGGACAGCGGTGCCCGTATCTTTACGGCCGTAGTGAACGGTGATGCGGTGGACAGCCGTCGTAACGGGGACTAGAGAGTTGTTTCCTAGGAAAACGGTGTTGATAACACCGTTAAAAAATAAAACCACTCTCTAGGTTGCTCTACGACGGCTGTCCACCGCATCACCGTTCACTACGGCCGTAAAGATACGGGCACTGCTGTCCTAGGAAACCCTAGCTTAACAAGGCTAAATTATACTTTTGTTGGCATTAGTTTTCTTATTGCTATAAAAAAACTTATATTTTATAAAGTACTAATGTTGCATTATATTTCTTTTTCATTATTACCCAATTGAATACTAACCACGTTATCTTAAATTATTCTTAACCTTACTTTGCTATATTTATATTAAGAACATAAGATTTTCTTATGTTAATTGTAATCTTGTATTTAAAGATGTTATATTTCTTTTCTACTTTTTTGTTTTTTTCATATTTTGTGTAAACTAAATTGTTTATTTTAATTATTCTATTTTATTTCATATTATTTACTACATAATTATATATATATATTTATATATATATATATATATATATATATATATATATATATATATATATATAAACGAGAAACCATTCACAAGTGAGTTGGAGCGCCATCTATGTATTGATATTGAAGTTAAGTATTTTAATTAGTTAAGTATTTTATTCATATATATACATAATTATTGTTCACTGCTGTGATTATTTCAGTAAAACATTTTTTTTTAAAGGTTCTTTGAATCGTTGATGTAAAATAAATCAATTATGAAAAAGGAACTATTAACCAGTATGTCTCCATGTTTTCTTTTTTTTTTCAAAAGTTTGACTTTAATACCCGTATGCAGAGACAAAACTTAAGGTGAGGAAAGTACATTCTAATCTCAAATGCAGAGAATAACCCGAAGGTGAAGACAATAGAATGTACTTTCCTCACCTTAAGGTTTGTCTCTGCATACGGGTATAAGGATATTCCATCTTTTACTAGTTACGATGTTACATCACCGCGCGCAAAGGGATTTTTTACCATAATCTTTTTATAGTTAAGGAATACAATAAACTTTTCTACGAGTTCAACGGTATCTTGGAAGTTTGTTATAGGATCTCAATAAAATAAATATAAAAAGTTGTACACATTCAGTTTTTCAAAAATATACATATATAAGTCATTGACATGTAATACATAGGTAGACATACCCTATAGAGCAAAATTATTTTTGAAAGCAGTGACACGAAAACGAACAGATGGTTCCTTAACTTAACATACTACAACATAGATGAAGAACATTAAAGAGAAGGTAATATAGAAGTCTAGGCATCTACAGGGCTTATGACCTGTCAATGGCTGGTTTAAGTGGCCACTTTACACACTGTGTAATATTCACCATTCTGCCCATATTGGAACATCAATTCAAGTATATTAATCTCACCCGCATAAATAAAGGTTTCAGCTCTCTAACTTCACAAACATCAACAGATGAAACAGACTCCAAGGTTGAGCGAGAGATGGACCGCTCTCTCGTGTTCCTCCCTTAGTGCGATTTTTTATTTTATTTTATTATAAATTTTTGTTTTTTTTTTACAATAAACATAAGAGGAAAAACAAAAGTATTAAAAAAAATACAAAGCAATGAAATACACATTAACAGTAAGAATAGTAGACTTAAATAATAATAGTAAAAAAAAATAGTAAAGAAAAATCCCACAAAGGCATGGCCTATTCGTGGGTATACAAGAAATGAATTTTTCGCTTCTATAATAAATAGACAGTTATTATATTTTTGTATAATATAAGAAAGATAAAAGAAAATGTTGTGTAATATTTTTAAGATTAGGAGGTACTTTTTTATTTTACAGTTATTAAAAAAGGAAATAAAAATTATTAAAAAATATAAAAATATTCCGGCAAAAAAATATATCACAGAAAAAAAGAGTTAATGTCTTTAGTTTTTTTTCTACCTAATATGATCAATTTGTAGCCATTTTCATTAAATTATTATTTGATATCTTTGTTAAAACACGATTATTTTTATATAAACCCTATAGGTTTCCCTCACCACCTCAGGGTTTGGAATAAATATTTATTATTATTATTATTATTATGCTATTAAATTTCAAATGAACATCATTCACATTCAGAGGTGGAGTTTTTAAAAATAATTAATTATGCGTGTTTTCCTTCTAAAATATTAAGGATAGTTTTACAAACGTGAAAATTAATAATTTTGAATACGAGTTTATGCAAAAACTTTACATCCAATACGATTTGGTTATGGATATGAATTTTTATTTAAATAATGATTAAGTTATTACAGCGGAAATATTACCTAACATAAATGTAAGTGGCGGACGTGTCAAAATTTTCCGTTATATAAAATTCTAATACTCGATCTTTCCCGACACGTTTTAGGAAAACGACGACCAACGTAGATTCCAGTACTGCGAATTTTTCTCTCAATGGTCCATATGAAATTAGATCCATTTCGAGACGAGCTGTATTTATGTCTCCTGAATTCTGATCTTGCAGGAACCGGACAGGTATGAAAATATTGCCATTAGCAATAAACTTCGAACGTGAGGAAAATCGAAACGAATATTGAGATAGCGGCTACGAAAGCAGTTCAAAATATAAGACAGCTTGCCCACCACATACCGTACACGGCATCTGAGGACTTCAGTACTAGAAAAAAACGCTTTCTGCCGAACGTGAAAAGCTGCCCGACGGAGCTCTCTGTAGTTTGATAGCCTTGGCATTTTTATGCTGAAAGAAGGTTATCCAGAAGTACATTATATATACTGCATCGGATTGAGGAAAAATGGGATGTAAATATAATATGAATGCAATGGCATAACTGGTTATCGTTTAGATCAGGCATGTCTAAACTTTAGCCCGCAGGCCACATGTGCCCAGATTGAAGGTTTCGTGTTGCCTTTTCGAGGTTTTCAGCATTCTAAACATTCAACATTTTGATATTGGTGAAACGAAAAATTGAATACACCAATATCGACCGTCGATCAATGTGGACATCCCTATTACATCAACATCGATATTCTGAATTTGCAACGTGCCAACAACACTAAGACGATGAGCAGCCGTTTCCTAACCCCGTTTGATGTATAAGTCGAAACTGCGCCTCAAGATTTACAAATGGAGCATATACTGACTGAAATATTGCAATGTAAACTATGTTCGCCGTTTATAAAATTCAAGGATTTTATCAAAAACCCGTGCAATTCCTATTCTAAAAAGTTATACATTTTCCGTCATTGCAAATGTTTATCATGCTAAATTTTTTCAAAGGTTGAATCTAGTATTATATATATTTTTTGTTTTACCTACTGTTATATACTCAATGAATTGTTAAAATCTATAAATAATTTTTAAAAAGCCGTGGAAAGTAATATTTTCCAATGTAACCAAATAATTTTAACCAGCGCAGCGTAGCAAACCCTTTTTCACGAAATATATTTCGTTATTGGTTCTTCATTTGAAAACCAGTATGTTTTATACTAGATTTGAGTAGAGAACTGTTTTGAACGAGCTTAAAGCTTACATAAATCGATCACATAAGTTTTCTATTTTCGCCAAAAGCTTATCCTTTCAAGAACATGTTCTATTTTCAAGACATAATATTTTAGCAATTTGCTGCACAGAAACCCGATAACAAAAGCAATTTCACAACAAAATGCACAGATCGCTTCACAGATGGGATCTCATTTGTAGGTGAATAACGTAGCAGTGGAGTTGTTTGTACTCGTATATCAGATCAAATCTAAAGCGAAGGTTAAATGCATTCTCGAAAAGGAATGTACATGAATGGATATGATATTTAACACTAATTTGTTTGCATAGTTAAAATCGATTAAATAAGGATGATATGTTTGCATTGTTGTAGGTATTAATATGTAAACATTCACATTTTATTTGTATCGACCCTAATACAATATTGTCAATCAATTTTGGAAACTTTCTTTACAAGTATTGAAAAAAAAACATTTATCTTAAGAATGAAAAAGTTAATTAATTTAAACAAACGATGTTAGCGGCTTGATTAAAAATAATAATTAAGATATTAATATTTCAATGAAGAGAACTTGTGTTTATTTATTTTTGAATTGTTTATTAATTAAAATAAAACAGAGTAACATTTGAGAGGATTCAACACTTGAGAGGATACGCAACAGCCGGCAGCTGACAGAGATGCTTGTGCTGCTATTCTAAACGCTCTCCTAGCCGTAGAAAACGCTTTTATAACGCGTGTTTAGTACGAAAATACGCGATTAAAAGCGCTCACTACGGCCGCAAAAGCATTTGGAATAGCAGTCTTGGAGGCTCTTAAAATACTGTGGTAAATAATTCCTTTTTGAGCGGTGATGTAACTTAGTGTTACCACTAGTAAAAGACATAATATTCTAAAGTTTAGACATTTGAAAAAAAAGCATGGAGACTTGGAATTAAAATAGTCAAGAAACCGCAAACGAGCATCAAAATGAATCCGACTAAACTACTCACAAATGAGTAGTTTTACGTTTTGGTCACTATGTACTCTGTAGACGTCGCTCAGTACGCAACTGCCCATTTTAATTCAACTATGCCGTGTTGTGTCGTTTTCCAAGTGTCAAAATACTGCTGGGATTAAAGGGAAATACGGTACGATCACATTTCATGTGTAGGAAGCGAATTCACAAGTAAGATTATTTAAGAATTCGATTATTTAATTATCTGTCAGATTGTTGAATAAAAGTACGTGGACATTTTGTTAGTTTTGCTGGGTAGTCGAATTTTTTACCGGGCTTTCTATTAATAAGCTTTAGTGTAATATTAAACGGTATTAATGGACTTAATTACAATATGATTATTAAATTGTTATTTTTTACGTTTGTCTAGTAAAAGTTCCTGTTTCTTTTATAGTTGAGTCAGTAAAATATTTTTTGTTGTAAAATAACATAACCTAAAATTATCTTATATTTGTCTATATTTTTCACGGTCTGGCAACATTGCGGGGCCACTTCACGCATGCGCGCTGGCAGGATGTCGGATAGAGGGGGGACTTTTGGACACAAATGTATACACACTTGGTTCTACGCGCCTTCTGGTATATTATAATTGTTTGCATAAAGACATACGGTTTAATAATTCAATTTCCATGATTTATGCAAACAAACATATAATTTATCCCTGTTATAGCAAAATAAATTAAAAATCATAAACCGCTCATATTACGCGCGTGCGTTCCCCATCACTGTCACTAACCGACTGAATTTGTTTTAAACAACACCCGCCACAGGACAGCGTCTCTGTGTTTCTTGTTATGAGTTCTATCTTTGTGCTCTCTCTTATACAGATGTTTTGCTGAATTGGCGGACATCATTTGTCGTATAGCAAGGATAAATATTTTTTTGTATTAACATTCAGCATTGTTATACAAATTTTGCTTTCCAAATCCGGTGTGAAAACGTCCATTTGAAGATTACAAAAAATACGACTTCATCATTTAAAAAAATAAGATAGGTATATCAAGTCTTGTATCCTATGTTGATTAGTGTGACGTCACAGCTACAAAAGAGTTAATACGAAATATTTTTTTTTTAAATAAGTCGATTTGGGTGGCAATTTGTTCGAGGAGTCCTATAAAGGGTTAATATATTATAGTCTTCAATATTTCAATGAAATCAATATTTCTTACTACTAAGATACACTTCAGATCACAATAAACTCTTAAATAATATGAATTTGATCTGATTATTGACGTTTTAAGTTCACCCAAACAAGTACGTATATACATAAAAATAATTTGATTTCGATTTGATTACAAAGTTTTAAATTTGTTTGATAAGGTCCGCAGTGCTGAAAGCAATCGTACTGATAAACGAATCATCCTTTGCAAAGTTCAAGTCGGAGATGTTCATTCTTTTGTAATATCCAAAAATCAGAACAAAATTTGATGAAGGGTTCATTATTCATGAACCTTTAATAACAAAGCAACCCCTTGCAAGAAGATAAGAGAAGGGTGAGAATATAAATTAAGAGATTTTTCATGATATCTACAAATATTTTCATTCATTAAGATGAGAGTTATTAAAACTACAATATCATTCACACAGACTAATTGAAATATTCCATAAACATAAACATATCGAGGCTTTACTGACAGAATGCATTAAGTCATTAAAACATGTTCATAGATAATCGCATTTAAAGCTTTTTTATTCATTTAACGCATTATTTCTCCCATAATTTTATTGTATTTTAATTGTTTTAAAGATGTGAAAGATTAATCTTTATTCTAGGCATAGAAATCAAAATCAAAATCTTGCACCTATATTTAAAAATATTTCAAATATATAAAGACTGTTGACTTAATGCATTCTGTCTCAATATTGTCTTCCTTCTATATTTTGTACTAAATTGCATAGAAACGACATGCTAATGTTTTTACTTGCTTATTAAAATATTTCGAGCTATGTGATAACTTATTTCATATAAAGTAGGTAAAAAAGAAGAAACGTATAGTGAATTAATTATTTTCTTGGTTTTATCGATTCTTATTTTAGAAAAATACACATTTCTTAATTTTCTTCCCTTAAAACAAAGAATGAAAATAAGTAGTATATTTGAGTAAAAATAGAGTAAGTCATACAAGACTCCTACGATTCTATCAATAACCAGTAGACTTTTTTTGTTATTTGATTTTTTCTGCCACGTGGTGTAATTTTTTGAATTTTTCTTCTATGGTTGTGATCTCGGCTCCAATCCTCGATCAGTTTATTTGAAATGGTGATTTCATTCTGTACAATATTGTAATATTTCATAGATTATTAATTGCAACTTGCATAATAATATTAAAACGCTGCGATTGGTGTTAAGAAGCTGTGCCCATGAATATTAGAACAAGAGAATGGTTATGATGAAATCTTAATTAATTTTGAAGTCGTTTTTCGAAGTTGTAGTAGAGCGGGGCTCGATTTTCGGACCTTCTAATCTGGATTCTGCGACACTACCGCTGGACCACAAACCCTTGCTATATTATTATTTTATTATACTTCGCAGGTATGTAGGATTTAGCTGGTTGTAATGGTTTGGTCCTACCCCTAGTTGGTGATTAGATAAGACACTTTGTTGTGGAGCGCGATAGTAACGGCGCGGCGATGAGCAGTTGATCTGACTAGGCTGACTCTTTTGGCCGACTTACATTACCATGCCCTGTGGTCTCTTAATAGGCCACGTTCCTTTGTTCTTCATATCTTGAAAGAAGTGTGTAATTGCAGAATATGTTATATTGTATTCAATATAAAATGGAGACTTACTTCATCGGTCGTTGCTCTATATTTCAGGAGAAATTATTGCAATGGCCTATGACCCCCTCACCCAAATTAAATTACCTACTTATTGATTTAGAAGAACGAGGGTAAAAGTAGGCTGAATTTTGTCGAAATGTGATCTCCTGGGCAAATGTGTGGTAAAACTATTACGATACGTGCACGAATATCGAGATCCTAAGACTTAGATAAGAATTACCGACAAAATCAATAAAGGAGTTCTGCGTTATAATGTCGAGCAAATAAACGGCAAAAGAAGGGCTTTAAAGATTTACTATGCGAATGTTGTTAAATGCATAAAACGGGGAGACCGAAGAAGACACGACATGACCAAACACAACAAATGTTCGATGATGAACATGTCAAAAGTCATGAATGTAGAGGAAGCGAGGATTGTATGCAAATACAGTAAAGAGGGAACGGCGTGATGGTTTGATGTTGTTGAATATTTTTTCTTTTAAAGTTAAAAGGTAAATGGAAATTATAGTTTCACGACAAAACAAAGAATTTCGGATAAAATTCGTTTAACCCAACATAAACAATCGAGGGTTTTAGAAGCAAACTGAGAAATCTCCACCTAAAACGGAATATTACTTATTGATGCCAAAATAAACTAAGCATAGAAATCTACCTACCAAAATAAGAGCGTAATTCAAAAAATCTCTAAATCTTGCAAAAACATATTTCAATTATACTACTTGACACTGCAAACTAAGCATTCTCCGTTGAGTTAGTGAAGCATAGTTAGAAATCTTACAATTCTTTTTAAAAGATTTTTGCAAATATCTCAGTAACTCCTTCAATGGAGATTCCTAAGTTTGCTTCTAATACCCTCAATTGTCATAATACTAGAGACGAGAAATCCAGGTAGAAAAAAACCACCAATAACCAATTTATAAAATGAAGTTGCGAAAAAGCCAAATGGGACTAAGTATATATTTGTAAATGATGAAAAAAGATTTTAAATTATAAAAAAAAAACACAAAAGCTTGAAATTTTTTTAATGACTTATGAAAAAGTGAAATGCTGAATCTTTCAGATCACCATATATGTTATTCAAATTATTCACATAACGTGTATTTTCAATACATAACTTTTTTAACGAAATTTGTTTAAGCTGTTTTCGACTTCCCCCTTAGTCAAACGACTCCAAATCAATTTGAGTTTTCTTAATTAAGATAATTAAGTTTAAATTAACATCAATACAAATTAAAAGAGGGCGATTGACTCGTTTCTGACTTTTAATTAGTTAAATCAATTTTAACAATATGAATATTCAAAATCAGTCTGAGATTATCCTATTAATTGAAAAAAAAATCGAATTCAGCGCATCAGTACAAAAAAAATTACACAATTTTCTTTGTAGGTTTTTAAATACAAGCATGACTTAAAAGAATCAATTGAAAAAACGGCCAAGACTATTTATTTATCTTTTATGTATTTTTGTACAAATTTATGATTACTATTCTCGGGTAAAAATCCTCTTAAGAGAAATCGAGGGGAAAAAAGTCTGCCTCGTAGTGTAGTGGTTGGCACACTCGCCTACTATACTTGAGGTCTTGGATTTGATCCCTGGAAGGGACAACATGAAATATTTTTTACGTTATAAATGGTGGTTTTGCACTACAATATTTCGTTGGAATAATTAACGAGCGGAATTTTTTCTGCCACTTTCTCGCTGGGATAAACAGCTGCGCCACCAGATAGCTGGCTTCAGAAAACGGCTGAGAAAAAGCCCTAACACCAAAGTCAAACAATCGATGGGTTTCTGAGAATCGAGGTTGTAAGAGCATTGTAGCATTGGTTTTTATCTGTTTTCTCTGTTTTTATTTTTGTTTCTCTCTTTTCAGTTCTATTATCTTTTAACAACCTATAACATTTTATTTATATCTTTTACAATCATATGAGTTGTGCTATTTTTCATCTTGTTTTTCTGATTATTTATACTTCATAATGATTATATGACTAGTTGGGTATTGCGCTACCCACTCAATCGAGCTAAAATAAATAAATAAATATATTTTCAATTTTATTATATTATATCATCTTTTTGTGACTTGTATGAAAGGCGTAGGGGTATCGCTTTCAAAGAAATGATTACAATGACCTAAATTGAGTTAATAAAATGAACAGGGACTATGAAATATTCTAGTGTAAAAGCACTCATTTGAATAAATATTTCATATCAACCATGTCTGGAATCGAACCCGAGACCTCTTGCGTGGTAGGCAAACGCGCAGACCATTACACCACAAGACCGACAATTTTTAGCGAGAAGATTTAATCAGTTTACATGGCACAAATGTATTTTATAAACATAAACATACCTATATGCATTTAACATAACAGTCTTCTATTACAAAACAAATAACATATATATTATGTAAACCTATTATTTTCGAATAAAATAATACAAAACGAATACAGATGTACATATATATTACACAGTTATTTTTTAATGACGTTAATATTTTGTACTATATTATTATACCATACAATATATTATACTTATCGATAAAGCAGTAAATACGAAATGGAAAAAACCATAAATTCTTAATTTGTTGATATTGTTGTAATGTATATTGAGTGCCCTAGGTATATTACCAACTATCTTGTGCTAATTTTCCAAAATATCCATTTTATGTCAAATAAAATTTGTTTTATATTTTATGCTCAAAGTTCATTAATTCAATTACTCTTATTAAATTACCCTTTACTTTTCTACTCTGTTGTATCAATGAATGTTTCTGCGTGCACAATACAATTTTAGAGAAATTAACAATTTATTTTTTTTACCTTACGTTTGTGTTATGATTATTTTATTTACCATCTGGCAACATTACGCGGCGACTTCACAAATGCGCGCGGAGAAAGTGGGGCTAAGTGGGAGGATTTTTAAACACAGTCCGATGTATTAAAATATGATTCTACGCTCCTTCTGGACTATTCTTAATTCTATGAGTACATCATTTATAATTGTTTTTTAAATGAATAGAACAATTTTGAAATAATAATAAGTTTAATATTGTCCAACGAAAAGTCGCGCTATCACAAACAAAATTATTTATCCTTCTTAATCTCGTAAAGCTTTATGAGTATTCGTTTAAATAATTTCAATCGAACGTTCCAAATACACAACCAATTAAGCAATCGATTAGTTTCAAAGGAATAGGAACGGCTCGTCCCCTACGGAAATAGGACCAAATAGGTCGGATGAAGGACCTAAAATCCATTTTCAATTACAGACCTAAAGTACAAGGACCCCTTTCATAGTACGAGACATTCCTTTAGCTAGCGCAGGTGGCTTTAAAAAATAATAAAAATATAAAACTCCATTTTGTGATTTGATTTAATCGGTATTAAAAATATCCCATTTCTCGATTTATGGGAAATTCGTAGATGGACCACATAAAAAACGTTTATGATGATGGTTAGAAAAATAATAAAAATTGGGTGTAGAAAATGCTCAAGGGACCACAGTTTCATGTAAAATTATGTTATAATAAAGTCTCGATGGGATTTCGTTGATTTCATTTTTTTTTTTTTTTCAGTTTGTAAATTTACTAAGTAGTGTAAAACTATGAAAATAATCAAGATAAATACAATCAACTTAAATGTATCTGTAATTCAAAACAATATATATGTACCTCAGAGGCAGACGGATGCAAATCTATGCGTCAAATGTTCAACAAAAGCCTAAAGAATCTACTTTCTCTTAAGTGATTTCTAATAATTAATAGCATTAATTTGTATTTTCGGTATCTTAATACAATGGTTCTTTCACTTTCAAAATCAATGGACATGATCATAAACTGGATACAATGAAAGCATCCACCCCTTTCCCGAAACTGTTCATAAAGACTTGAGTCTTTCTTCAGTTTCGCATATCAATATATATATTTTTTAAACTAATAAAGCGAAAATTTTATATTTCTTTACAATCAAACCGCGGAAATAACATAACAAAGAAACTTTAAAAGCTTTCATTGTACCCTTAACTGCAGTATTGTCAATTTGTCAATCAAATACACATGGTCAGCACAATTACCTTTTTCTAATTTCCCAGTATGACAGTGAAGGAATACAGTGTTAGTTCCAAATTGAGACTGCGGCCGCTCATAAACTAGATACGCAAATCGAAATGTCATTTCATCAAATTCTAGATTTGCATCCGTCGGCCTCTGAGGTACAGATTCTTTGGCGTAGAATGCTCTGCCATCAGAAATTCGAAATGGTGCAACAGAATCCCTTTCAGAAAAAAAATCAAACATGTTTATTTTTTAAATCGTTTCCTGAATTGAAAAGTGCTACTTTTAGATGTAGTTTTTAGAAGTACCATATTATGTGTATTACATGATTTGTAAAATTTGTCTGTTAGTAAATAGTAATTAAGAGCTAACCTGTAGATATACCTTATTATTTATTTTTTTATTTAAGTATAATGTACAGCGCCCTTGGAGTGATTACTCACGAAAACAGCACTATAAAAATTGTCGAAATTTATTATTATTATCCCGTATGAACACAAATAATTGTGATCGAAAGGTGGAGACGCTTCCAGCTTGCCTATGATTTTCTGGCAACTCGTTAATATTTTCGAATCTTTATAGTTGCTTAAGGTAGCTTTAAGCTCCAGTCAGTCATACCTCAGGAAACCTGAAATCAGATTCACTTCTCGTTCCATACTTGCGGAAATCCTTATTGTAATTAATTCATTTACAAACAAAAACCTTTCTACAAAATTGTATAGCTTTTTACATTGTTGTCAATATATTCTGCTAGATTATTTTTGTTATTTTGTGGTGTTTAATTCTAGTTGTTTACACAGAAATTCGAACGCCAAATGATGCAGTACAAATAATATGTTTTACCGCAATATTAAAAACCACATATCCTTTATCCAATAAACCACATTACTGGATTCTTTGTAAATAATTTTGGTATTTATAGTGTACTACAATCGAAATTAGCAATCGTATTTGTCAAGACCATTTCACTATCTACACCCAATGATGCATAGAAAATTAAATCGGTAGTCCGATTGCTGCGTATCTTTGTAATTTTGTTACAAAGAAGTTAATGTGATCAGTTTTACGTTTCCGGTACCCGTCCAGGAACTATGAAACATTGCAGTAAAATCACCCCCCCACTGTCAGTAATCGAAACTAGGTCCTCAGGCATGTTTGTTACCATGGTAGGCGAACGCGACAACCATTTCACTACGAGGCGGACTTATCTTCATTCGGTTTTTTTAAAATGATTTTTAACCAAAAAGTTGCCATCGATTCGAAAGCACTCTTCCAGGGTTCAGGTAATATTTCATACTGAGAACTTTATTCTTCATCCGTCCGGACACATAAAAAGTTGTGCGTTCAATAAATAAATATCACTTTGACACCTCAATCTATTCTTTTAGAAATAGTCTATCGATCTTGTTGTAGTAACGGCTCCCCCAAACAATTTAGCGAATTTACGAAACATTTCCTTTATATAAGTAAAACGGGAGAAATAATGAATACCGCGGTCTCAGCGCCTAGTGAATTTGTACCTAGCATGAAAAATTACAATCTTAATATCAAAATTTCACTTTCTCTACCCACCAGCAATGGCGGACGTCGGGGGATGGAAAAAATAATGTTACCATTTAATCAAAACAACCACCCGTCTTAATCCCCCTTTAAGTAAGGAAAATTTCCATTCAACTTGCATATATTAAATGGCAAGTTGGAAGATAATAAATTGACGCTTCTAGCGTTTTATGCGACAGATTATATTTAGCCGCTTTATTTTTTATTTGTCCGCGTAGTGGAAAAATAAAGAAGTAAAAAATGGCCGCAGTGTAAAAAAACTTAAGGTCCCTTGTCCCTTCACGGTTTTCGTGAAACTTTTATTAAATTAACCCAAGCTGGGGTTTATTTACGCATACATCATAGTCCAAGTTAATTATCTTAAAACTTACAATTTGTATTTGTGGCACTAACATTGTGGTTATTTATAATGAAAATTCAAATAAAAACACCTTGTTTTTAGCCACTTACTTTTATTTAATTGCTTGCCGGTTTCGGAGCAACGTGTGCTCCTTTATTGAGGCAACAACCTATGTCCTTTTACCTTTCATTAAATAGGTACGCTTGTAATAAAATATACTTGAATTGATTTTCTTATGCAAACTCGTCATTTATTTTAGGTTATATTTAATAAACTTTTTTCACCGTCAAATCTCAACCGCAGACCGCGATTATAAGGAATAATGCTATTACTTATGAAGCGAAAAATGGCCTTTACATGTTCATGTATTTAACAAGTAAAATATAACTAGAAAATAATGTTTGAAGCAGGTACTAAGAAAACAACATTTTTTGGGGTGGCAAAAATTAACGACTGATTTTATTACCGACTAGATTTTTCAAAATTGTACTAAGATGAAGTACGAAGGTGTGAATAGAGATTTTTCGCAAGTCAAAAACATGGTTTAATAGTAACAGATCTCTTTTCTGCTACTGGAATTTCGTGTCCGGGCGGATCACGAATTCAGCAGTGGCAAATGATAATTTTATTTACAGGTAAGCTATAAAAAAATATCAGTACGTACATAGGAGGTACATAATATAATATAAGTAATATATAATATAAATTGATATTTTTCTGTGGTTCTATGTGATACAACAACTCTCATCCATGAAATCAACTCAAACGATGTAACTTCGTGATATATTATATTATATAGATATATTATCCATTGTTTTAATATATAATTCATTAAAAAATAAATAATAAATACCACTTTGAATTCAGTCGATATTAGGTATTCAATTGAAATGTCAACTGGCCGCATTGTTCTAGTAATTAATAGTGCTAAAAACGGCCGCGTGGAGCGCATTATGTCCTGCAATATGACGCATGAAAGTATTATGGTCTTATGTCAAAAGTACCATCTCAAAGAAAAATAGCCATTAAGAAATAATGTTTTAAATACTGTTTTCCAAATCAAGAATCTTCAAATAATTTGTGTAATCTGCCAGTTTAACCTAGGAGAAAAAACCCGCACTAGGGTTAAGACATTTAAAATATAGTATACTTATTTGTACGAAAAATAAGCTGGAATAATCGGCTAGTTTCTTGGCTCATCGCAGACGCTGGGCGCGCTTTATTAAAATTTATATTTATATTAGGACAAAAATACAAACGGTGGAAATGATATAAAATAAATGTTTATTATTGTTTTGTTTTTCTGTAAATAAAGTTACAATAAAACATTTTTATGGTTAGTCAAAAATAATGGTAAGCTGCGCATAATCGCTTCTAAACACGGTTCGCCCCAGGAATGCAGTTATGCGTGTGAAATAAAACAATGACAATGAAAGTGACGATGACGATGACAATGTCCCGATTGTGTCGTATTGTAAACTCGAGACAAGATCTGGACTTTTTTGGTGTAAGTCTTAATAGTTTTAAAAATTCACTAAGATAGACCAGATCTTGTCTTGAGGTAGTAATTTGTATTATTTTTGTCCTAGCTTTAATTTTATTTAGTTGTATTTTATTTTATTAGTGCCTGTATCTTTTAAAAGAACGTTAGAATGGACTGCATAATTCCGTCAAATAAATAAATGACTGTTTTTAATTGTATGGCTACTCAGAAAAGGTCCTAAAAAGGAAAATCAAGTGAGATTATTCTGCCTCGAAGTGTATTGGTTAAATGATGAGTAAATGATGAACATGATGACTACTACCGAATTATAATGTTAATTCGTAGTAGAGATTCCAAAGATAGAAAATTAATTATGATAAAGATAAAATAATGGACCTAATAAATTCTTCTTAAATTTTTTATGGGTTCCATTTTTCCATTTTGATGCATATTACTTTAGGATATTTTCAACGATGGGTTACGAAATTGGGTTCCATTAATATTTCCTTTGAACGAAAAAAGTACATTTTCAGCGCGCACGAATTTCTAAATCGATGTAGAATGTAATAAAAAACATCCATTTTATATTCGATTGAACGCATATGAATATCATTTTGAAATAAAAATATCATTTTGTAACGCTGTGCAACATATGGCACGGAACCAAAATAATTTTTACACAATCCATCTGGACGTAGCTCAATTATTTGATGTAAAAAAACATCTATATGTATAAACATATTTACATAATAATCACAAACTTTCACGCGTTTGAAAGCTACATAATATTATTATTTAATTAAAATATTACCACACAAGTGACACATAAAATGTATAATTCTTCGAGCGAAAACTATTTATAATCAATTACTTAGTTAAAAATGAAAAAAAGAACATATGAAATCAATATTCTTACTGCATGTTTTTTTTTTTATTGTTTTTAATTTTTTTATTTACTTCAATAAACGTTTTTTTTTTCTAATTGAAAACGAACATCCTCATTAAACACATCTTGCTCCTTTAGAGCGGAAGCAACGTTATACGTTTTTTTTAAAAAAAATAAACATAAATATTTGCGTTTTATGATTTAACAGGCGTCGTGTCTGTGAAACTAACGTCGCGGGTTCGATTCCCGCCAGTTGCAAGAAAAAAATCTGATAATTATTTTTTTCTCAATAGGTCTGGGTGTTGTGATGTATTTTTCATTGCTTCCTCCCATATCCTCTCTTTCCCACCTGCTGACAGCCTTCTAAAATAGAAGCTTGTCAGCAGGTGGTAAAGAGAGTAACAACAACAAAGTAACAACAATATTTTGAGTTTGTCCAAATTTTTGTTAACAAGGACTGGATTCAACTCCCTGAAGAGCTGTTTTTATTAACATACTACAACAGAGATGAAGAACGTTTAAGAGAAGGTAATATAGGTAAGCTATTAAAAAAAAACATTACAATAGAAAAACATTTTTAAAGTTTATGTAAATCGAGACTATGCTGTGTGCCAGAGATAAATAGTCAAACCCTCAACATTTTTTTTACTGATCAAAGTATATAATATAAATACAAGTAGATTTATTTGAACATTTCCTGTAGATAGATGTTTCAGGGTGTCCATATTTTATGATTTATCGATTCATCCCTTATGTTGCCTCCTCCTAGCCACTGCGTAATAAATCATTTTGTTCAAATGTAACAAGCGATAAATTGAGTTTCAGCAAAAACCAGTGTATAGGCGATTTAGAAGACATCGTGCAAAAAATAAATATTTGAGACCTCGATAGACGAAAACAGCGTTGCTAGATTCATCTCCATGTAGTTGAATTAATAAAACTCTAATGAAATACATAAAAAGTGAAAAAATAAAGGTCTAATACCTACGACGATCATCTTAGATTTGTGGTAGTCGAAGTCTATTGATCGATGACACACACATGTGCCAAACAATTTTACCTAAAATATAGAGCAACGACGGACGAGGAACTCAGCATATTATATTAAATACAATATATCATATCCTGCAAGAGCAACAGTATTGTACAAAGGGCATCAGTTTACATAAGAGCAACGTCTTGTAATCTATTTGCTTCATTCTCGCCATAGAGACATAAAGAACAAAGACATGTGGCCTAAAAAGAGACCACAGGGCGTGGTAACACCAGTCAGCCCAACATTATTATTTTTTTTTTTTTTTAAAGAAATATTTGCGTTCTTATGATTTACCCAAATATTCAATTTTGAGGGCCATTTTCAACGAGTTGTAAATAACTCACTATTAGAAAATGGAAGTTGGGGTAAAGTGGGATTCGAACCACGGAACTTTGGTCCGTGAGTCCGAGACACTAGCCACAGGAACACAACCCGATCTAGTCAGCTCGACGCAGTCAGTCCGTTCCAACATGTAGTCCAGTTCAGTCAGTCAAACAGTTCAACTCACCATCACCATTACTCTCGTACTTCACAGCAATTCTTCTGTCGATCTCTAACTGGGGTAGGAGCTCCGCCCCCAACAACAAGCAAAATCCTACATAAACTATTGTGCCAAATCTTGGCCTGTTTTATTTGTGGTTTTACATGGGACAGTTTCTGAGATTTTTCATTTTATAATCATTTTTATTATGTTCTCTTTTTCTCTACTCTTTTAAGTTTTGACTATTCTCTATCTGCGATATCTATATGAGATTAATAATATGAATCATAAACGCATATTAAAGAAACAGCTAAAAATAGTACCTTTAATGGATTACCTAATGTAATATATTATGAAATTTACGTTAAGTTCATCGTTTACAAAAACCTTTATTATTGAGCTATAGAAAACTGCACAACGTAAACTTAAATTTAAAGGAAAACGTGATTTTAAATGATCTTCAAAACCAATACGTGACGTAATAATAACATTAAATAAACATCGGTTCCGCGTGTTACGCATTTGTAAAACTGTTGAAATATTAAACAAACTTTTGACAGGAACATTATTTCTCCAATATTTGTTTTCTTTTGGCGCCGCTAAAAACTTTGCACAAAAAACTGCCAAGAAAAACAAATTATGAAATCTGTCAAAATTTCCATGAGCGAACACAACATGACTCCAAAAATTAAAATTTCGCCCGTAATTTTCCCTCCAACAGAAATTCAAAATGGCCTCTTGTGACTGTGTCGCCAACTTGAAAAGTTTGAATTACAAGATGACTTGCAAGTTATCGCCGTAAATGCGCCGAGGAATCAGCCTCTTACTCCTCGTGATAAGTAGTTAAACCCTTCCTTCGCTGGTAAGGAAGTAAAATGTATCGTTATTCTTATAATGTTTAAGGAAAATGGATACTTTAATAAATTGTATTTTGAAGACCTAACCGTTTTTGTTAAGGATTTTATGGGGTAACCAAATTGAATACATCTTTCTGCTAGTCACTGTCTTCATATAAATACAATATTAACAGGAGTAGAATTCGGATAATTTCTAGTCATGTAATATGTTTCTACCACTGACGTATTATTTAGACACGTTATTCCTATACTAGCTACATCTAAGATACAGGAATATATTATATCTTTGATCCAAAAACAAATAGATAGCACATCGCAATACACATGTAATCATCTATATAAGAAGGAGAAACACACATTTCCGTTGTTCACATTACTTCTGTGTAACTCGTTCTGTAACGGTCAGCACGTTTGGCTACCTTGCAAGAGGTCTCGGGTTCGATTCAGGACATGGTTGATGTAAAATATTTATTTAAAGGGGTGTTTTTACACTAGAATATTTCGTAGTCCCTGGACTGGTACGCGAAGCGTAGGAGTGAGCATATTTCCTTCATGTAACAAAAATTATCAAGATACGCTGCAATTGGTGTACCAATGCAGTGTCCTAGGCACCATCAGCTGCGGAAAGGGAATGATGATTATGATGATGTAACTCGTTACCATTATTAAAAAAAAAAATATTCACACGATAGCATATTTCTGCGTAGCTGAATTTAACATATTAATAAGAAAGATTAGTTAAGCACTTCACTCGGTTGATGTTAGATTGTGTGCTGCAAATATAATGTTTTTTTCCGGCACTCATACGTAGAATTATTGTTACATGGAGTGCGCTAGGAAATGGAAAGGATAAGTAGTTATATACAGATTTAATTGAGAGTTGGTCCGCACATAGGTGTTAAACGGTGTTATTTACGGATAGTTAAACTACTACTTAAATATGGAAAGTTTAACTATTACAAGCTTTAGCGAAACCGTTATTTTTATTTTTATAATTCAAACTAGTTTTCGTTTGGTTTTGTTCAGTTTGCACTCAAAACCACAAAGGTAAATGAAAATATTGTCTGAAAACAGCAAATGTCACAGTAGCATTTTATTTGATATTTATAAAATATTTTATTTCTACACAATTCATTGGTAATTTATGATTGTATGTCATTAAATACACAACAAACATTATTCAAATCATTTTACTCACCTAAAAAATTGATGGTTTTCAAAATAAGATCTTCAATTTGTCTAGTCGCGTACTATACACTACACACCCCACGCCTGTAATGTTCGAGTTAGCTGTGAGTTTCATTATAAATATTATGTTATATCTTAAAATACATTTCTTTCTGATATTCTTTGCCGAAATAAAGTACTTGCGGTCGCACTTGTAACATTACAAATGATCGTACATTTTTCATCATTTCAGAATGGAATTACTGTTATTTCAAGAAAAGGAGGTTTACAAAGGCAATAAGTCTGCCACAAGGATGTGGCACAGTTTTCCAGGAGCGGTATTAATCCCTAGATAGTTGAGAACAATATTTCATGTGAATATAAACCGTCATATTATTTTATAACTATTCGTATCATGAATATAAAATGCTTATCTGTCCCGTCTTCTACTCCACTATTATGTCTTGCATAGAAAGAAACCGTTGGTACTTCTTAAAAAATAAAATGCCCCTCAATTTAAATCATGAAAACGGATTTTCAAAAATGTATTTTTCATTCAGAAATTATTTAACGTTTCTGATTTTGTACTAAAGTCAAATAAGTATTTTGCATTGGTAGGTTACCATTTGAGTAACAAATACTTTAATTAACTTGTCCATAATAGTAGTTGTCAATTAAAATGTGAAAGAAATTTCACTCAGGTAAATTAAAAAACACAGGTTTGCAGTCTGTGTTCGGGTGGATGAATAATACAGTCTGAAATAGAAGCTGAATCTTGGACGAGTATTTTTGATTCAATAGCTACTCTTTGGTAAAAACCCTGGAAAGGAAATATAATAAAGAAAAATCCGCCTGGTAGTGAAATGATTGACGCGTTCACCTATCATGTTTAAGTTCCTGGGTTTGATTCCTGTGAAACATTTGTTAATAACGTTGTTTTAAATTTCAATGTATTACTGTTCCTGGAATGGAATCTGAATCGTAAAACCGATAGATGTATCTGTAAGAAACGGAATCTGACTGGCTTTTATGTTCCAATTCAGTGGCCTATGGGTGCGGAAAGGTAAATGATAAATGATTGTGAATCACAACAAATTAATACTTGCTACAAAAGCTAAAAAAACATCTAGCGTATTTCAAACCCATTGTAAAAAGGCTAAATAAATAGTACCAGTTGTTTCTTATCTGTTAAAAATAAACATTTGTTTTAAATTAAAACAGTCCTGATATGATAAATTTAAAAAGTAATAGCAGAAATAAAATATCTAGTGGTATAGTGGATATGTAATAATGATAGCACTCGTTTTTCCTATTATTATTTCAAACCAATCGTTACTAATTCAATGGCTCGTCAAAACATTCCTATTATTTGAGATTTCTCCTCACAATTGGCACGCAAAAGTCGGAAACCATAGCACTCATCCAGCTAGCTCATAGAAGCTTTATCAAGTTGATGATTCAAATGTTTCATGTAACATAATAATATTTTTAATAAATGTGAATTAAAGTTCATAATTTTATACAAATACCTACACTGATATTTTAAATGAGCAAAGTTAAAACGGAAAACATCAACTTAATTAAACTGTACTAAAGTAAACTCCAAAAATAATAGAATACTTCACAAAAGGTTTGTTTTAATTGTCTCATTTTTTGAATTCCTCTTCACGTGATATTAAGCTTTTACTTTTCCGTAACACGTGACATACTCAGGCGGATATTAAAAACGTAGAGGGCTTTTTATTTTATATAATGTCTACCGACATATATGTATATAAAATATCCTCTTTGTATTATTCATGTGAGTTTTTGCTTCGAAAATTCAGTATTTCACCCAACCCCGAAGAAAATTTAAAAAGAATTCTGGACTTGTTTACTTTAGTTCACCTTCAAAAAAGTATTTTCCAAGCCGCGCAAGCGTTCGTTTATCTTTAAATAAATAATTTTTCTGTACGTGTGATGTTACTGAACTTTTCTTAAACGCCTCAACCGATTTACGTGCGGTTTCCATCGAAATGTAGATCTTTGCAATGCGCGTGTTCGTAGATATTTTTTTTTATCGAATCTGTAAAAAAACGTTAGAAGTATGAATCTCTTTTTCATCGACCTACCAGGGTTGCATTCGACGAGAATGCATATTTAAAAAATGGAAGAATGTTTTTTTTATGTTAATTTTTTTTTTTTAATGTTTACAAACATTAATCGCTTTTTATGGATCCCAATTAGATTCTTTCCTTACATTTTTTATAATTTCTTCCCATTTATTTCTTTTAACTGAATTTTTGGTTATACTAAAATTGTGTTAACTGGCATTAATACATTTTTGAAAATCGCATTCATGAATAAAGTGCAACCCTTTGGTGAGAAGAGCCGAGTTAGACATTTGCAATAAGAATTCTATTTATAAAAGAAAGGAATTATTTTATGTTAAGGTACCTACTTAAATTCAATATTTGAATATTAATAATTGTTAGTTTTGAAATTCAATCATCTACAAGTACCTAGGTACCTATGTAAAATCAAAAGTAAATGTTAAGTCTTTTTCCAACTTAATAGCAGGTAAACCAACGTTCGAGCAGGACAACGTCTTTCGGGTCCGCTAGTACAATATATACAACTACACGAAATCATTTAATGTTATATTATTTATATTGATTGCGTTATTTGCATTGTATTTTAGAAAACTTCCTGTTTTTTTTTCAAATTATCGAAAAAAAATTGCTTACGAAGGAAGTAGAAATATATTTTGATTAATAAAGAATATCAAATTTTAACTTTTTATTTTAATTATATAGGAATCACGCCAAAATAATACGTACGTATGAGACCCTTTTACTGATAAAATAAAATAAAAAAAAGTTTAATTGGCTTTTTTGTAAAGTTGCTCAATGTCGCTTGGTAACTTTTTCCTTTCCAGCATCGATATAAATATATGCTAACCGTACTTCGATCGATGGCATTTTAATGACAAACCATGTAAAACTTACTTAAGCATGTATTTATTAGTAACAGTATTAATAACAGTAGCATTCGTTTAGAAAATTAAGACTATCAAAGATATGAACTAAAGATGTTAGGCTTCATGTTACGAGAGACTAAGGAATTCAAAAACATAGACACTTTGAAGTTATGGTATACTTCATTAGTGAGAAGCCAGTTACAGTATAACTCTACAATATGGACTCCTTAATACAACTGTCACCAAAATTCCCTTGAAAGAGTAAAAAAGAGTTCTTAAGGCATGTAAATTTTAAACTTAGAATCAGTCATGAATTTTGAAATTACAAGTTTTTACTAAAAACATCAAATTTCTTAAAACTTAACGACAGAAGAAAAATTATGGACCTTTTAAATTTATTCAATATTGTTAAATCAATATGGGATTGCCCTAAAATGTTATCTCGTATACAACTTCAGGGTGCCTGGAATAATGACTAGACAGGTGCTACCGTTTTGTAGCAACAATTCACGGACAGTGTATACTTGTAATGCCGTGAACAGACTTCATAAACTCGGCAATAGATATTCCCACGTATTGGATATATTTAGTGTAGAGTATTGTTCCTATAAAACAAACCTATTGAACTTTTTCAAAGATGGTGAATGGTAATTATATTTATTTATTTATACATTTCATAATAGGTACAATTTTTTGTTCACTTTGCTCAGCTGTATGAAACAGTACTTACGATTTTCTTGTTTTATTACTTTAAAACATTTTATTATTTAATTTGTTTTTTACGTTTATTCTTTAAGTGTTTAAACTTTTTACTGAATATGTTGTATAATGTTGTTTAATTTTTTTATATAAATCTTGGGTAGAAGAAAATTTAGGTTTTATTTTTTTTTTTAATATTAAGCCAAATATGTTAGTATTATAAATTTTTGTAAAAGACAGATTTTCTGTTTATGTCAATAAAATAAATAAATACATTAATATAGAAGTAAGTTAAGTCAATTTATAGTTAATTTAACCAAAAAACAATAAAATTGAAATTCGAGTTCTTTTTAAAAAATATTCCCGTTATTATTCATATTATCATTTTTTTGCTCTCTTTATTTTTTTTTATCATTCCTTGTAATATTTTATAAGATTAATAGTAACGCGAGTAATTTTTAATTAGTTCAAGTCCTGACAAAGAGAAAGTAGCATCGAAATGGATCGACGAATAACTAAAAAATAATGTCGTTTATACATGTTTTCACACAAATTGTGTAAAATGTCATACTACAAATAAAAAAATGTATTTGACATGTAGTGTAAATATCAAATTCTTGATATCATACAAATCTGTATTCAAACTACCTCTTAGTTTTTACTTATTCGTGTTTATTTTTATCGTTATAAATATAACACGATTAAAAACATAAGTCAAGTCTACGCGAGGATAACCGTGTTCAGATCAAAATAAAATTACTTTATTCCATAAAAGAAAATTTAATATCAAATAACGATGATTCTACTGTAAATTATATTCCAAATGTAATGAAATATTTTAAGATAAATTATTTCTACGTAGGTTAAAAAGATAAAAATCTAAATTGAATCATAAAAAACCCGGTATTTTTTTTTCGTTCACAAATCCCGTTTGATTTATCATTGTGAAATCTATTATGCTCCTTCTTTCGTGCGAATTTATTTATTCTCACATAGAAAACCCATTTACGCTTTGAGTGTGGTTGAAAATCCTGCCGACCGGAAAATTACACGACTGCCTCTCCCATAGAAAACGCTTTTCATCTAGTCCTGAAAACTTTCTCTCCTCCTGAACAAGGTTCTATTTGGCACCTGAAGTTTGACGGCTGCTTCCTCGTTGTGCTCAAAATACGACGTGCTTGAAATAAAGGCAGTCCTGCTTGTAAATAAGGGATGATAGGGATTTGAGCGAAAATTTAATCCAACCTTTTTCTGTTTACCTAAGTCGAATTGATAAAGGTGCACGACGTATCAAAGGCACCACAAACCGAGGAGATTTGTATCGGTTTATTATTTTTTTTAGAATTTCGTAAACAAAAACATCCAGTCAAAAACAAATAATTTCAATTTATCTATGTTCTAAAAACATGTTCAATAGTTAGCTGTTTTGCAATTTACTAAATTGTCATTCATAATTAACAGCAATAAAGATTTAAAATGACACTGACCTTTTAAAATCAGTGTTTTAAATGAACAAATAGTAAAAAAAAGCATTAAAAAAAACAAAACGTATTTTCAGGCGTCCTCTAGTAAGTTAAATAATTCAGTCAGGTGGGTGTTTCGTCATAGTGAACCCGCGGGCTCAGCAAGGCGCCGTATACCGCACTAAGTCCGTTTCCGCGAACGCTTCTCTACAATGGCCGAGCACTTAATCTAACCCACATAAAATTCTGCTCTTTTACTTACAAAATGCAACAGATAGAAGAAATGAGAAAATATGCATTTTCAAATAAAGGCAGAATGGTGACAGTACAGAGTGTAAAATGATTACTCAAACCAGCCAATGACGGGTCAAAAGGATAATAAATGCCTAGACTTTGATATTCCTCTCTCGAAACTTTTCTCCCTCTCTGATCCAATATATTTACACATTAATTCTATGGGATTTTTTGTATGTGTGGGAGTGTGTGTATGTGTGTGAATTTTGCAGTGTTAAATTTTGATGTACCAAAATAATGTATACAGTGCTCAAAATAAACTTTATTTATGGACGTAGTCAACGTCTTGATATCCTAAGCAGCGGTTTTCAACCTGGGAGGCCTCAAATAATGATCAAAAAAAATTATAACATAATATCTGCAAATAAATAAAACTTCATATATTTAATATATTTATATTTAAACGCATTTTAATCCCTAGTAAATATATAATTTTATTTTATTTATTAAAACATTTTTGATTCATTGATTGATTACAAAGAAACAGTTTATAGTGACACAACCAGAAACGAACCATACCTGCCTCGACTCGCTAGAAGATCCATGTTAAGTCGGGTTAGTTAATATATAATATAATATATAAATATATATATAGTTAATATATTTATATATATATAAATATAAACTTGTCTATCTATATATTATTCATTTAAACGCCCATTCGTCGCGCGTCATTGTAAAAGTTATAAATCGTTGCATAGTAAGTTTCATCAGCCAGACCCCAAAATTAAAGAACATTCTCATCGTATCAAAGGTAGGTCCATGTCATTGTTTCTTTCCTTTCTTCAAATATTTCCAACCTTTTACACAACCTAATGAAATTCATTTTTCGCTACAGTCCGCTTTTCGTAAACATTTGACATTTTCTAAATTAAAAAAAATGTAAAAAAGTCAAAAATGATAAATATTAAATTTTAAATAAAGAATATTACATGATTATAGATGAACGATAAACTAAGGTGTTTATAGGGTCACAAAAAAAAGTAAAATTCATGAATAAAAAACATTTTTTTACGTGGGTACAATTCCAAATTTTTTTTTAAGAAATGTATGCAGTTGATTAACTAAAAATAATGTTAAAAATATATACTATAAGGAATAAAATAAATATTACAACTGTCACTTTAACAAATAAAAATGTACATAGTCGTTAAACGATCGTTGTTTTTATTTGGGTAGCTAAAAACACAAATATTAAGGAAGATCTAAGCATATCATTGTATCTATTTTAAAAAATTAAATGCAGGGAGACGCGGATTTTTTTAAGGGAACAATAGTAAAATGAAGGTTGGAAACCGCTGTTTTAATAGAAAGGAAAATCAATGCCTGTCGTTAGAAGTACCTCACTACTTGAGCATATTAATTAACATCTGCTACAAAGTCCCTCGTTCTTCTCTAAACTTTCCCTCTATCAAGAGATACATCAGATCCCTTCACCGTCTTGGTAAAGGAAGTTAAGATGAGGCGTGACGCTTCAATAACAATCCAAAAACATTCCTCCCCTTAGTCCCAACTCAATTTTGAGAAATTAATATTAATTCAAATGTGACGGCTTACATTCCTATCAAGATTATGGCCCCCATTTACCGATAACAATAAAGTCCTTTAATATGACATCGAATGGGATAATAAGATTTTGGATTTGTAAGGTAATATTTACTTTATGGTAAAACATTAAACGACCCAAAATTACAAACCATTTTCTATACATATGTAATTTATGTAACTTGCAGGAGGGTGTGATTCTATAAAATTTTATTTTAAAAAAAGAGATGTATGTTTAATATGTGCCCGTGTTTACAAATTTTGTGTTTTTATTTAATATATTTTTTTTATATATATATATATTTTTAATTTTTTTTAGTGTTATGTTTTCTCGATTTTTAAAATTGTTTAATTTTTTATTTATTTTATTATTTTGTTTTGCATCTTATGTTTTATTTTTATGTTATTTTGTAAACTTGCCAAACACAAGAGCTAGACTCTTTTTTGGCAAGTTCAACCTTAAGTGTTTCATTTTTCTACTGAATGTATTGTTTATTTATGCTAAAATAAAGGTTTTTTTAAAAAAAAAAAAAAAAAAAATGCTGGGAACGCCCAGTTGCATTCCACCGTAAACAGTACTGACGAGTCCAACTCGTTAGCGTTCATGTCGCAAACCCTGGGCAATGGTATCGGCGTGATCACAGCAGATAACGATACGGCGAAAGGCGAATTTCTGGCGCCTCCAAACCAGAGCCAACCAGCTAAGGAAAGGTAACACAGACAGAAAAATCCACCAGAGAAGGCAACGGGAAACCCTCTGGTCATCTTTTCTTAGGAATCACTATGGCGAGTACATCCAATAAGCAGTTTTCCTGGCTGCGGAATATAAGAGTAGCACAAGACCGAGATGCTTTCGCTGGAGTGATTGCCAAAGTCTAGGGACCTCACAAGGCACCTCAAGAAGAATAATTTAAAAACAAACACCTACCACGCATGTATTTATAGCTTCCAGCATGAGAGGTTTTCTAGAAAAATTAAAATAAAAGACTCAATGGGAACCCTTCTGTATCGAGGCGGATGATGAATACAGTTCTGTGTGTGAAATAGGACCAGTACTCTGGACGAGTGTTTTAAACTCGATGGCTGCTCTCGGGTAAAAATCCTGAATAAGAAAAAATCGAGTAGAGATAACACCGCCTCGTTTGATTACAGCACCGTTACGATTCTTGAGGTCCTGTATTCGATTTCTAGCAGGGTGGAGATGAAATATTGATTTTAAAGGTTGTTCAAACTGCAATATTTCATTGCTAATGGGCGGGCTGGCATATGTAGCGTATGACTGGTCATTTTATCTTTTCGTAACAGATGATGGAAATACGCTGCATTTGGTTTACAAATCGCTATTGTCATAAGGTCCTGTCCGTGCACGTTCAATCGAGGACAATGTGGCCATGCGCGGTGGTAGTGGTAATCATTGTTCCGCGGAGATAGCCTGCCCGTCTATCTCCATGACAATGTCTCGGAACAATGTCCTGTCCTACAAATTGCTGTTTCATATTGTACTGTCCGCGTGTAAACGGCATTTAAGATAGGGCAATCTTGATCAAACAATAACCTTAATTCACTAACACACAGAAGAGATAACTTCAACCAGATTCTGCTTTACAAAATTGTAAATTTTAAATTTGATTCCTCAGAACTAATTCATCTACTTGCTTATCGTGTCCCTTTCAGACCTACTAGACCGTCTGGTATTTTCTATATTCCTAACATTAAAACTTGTCTTCGGAAACATTCTATTATTCCTCGTATATGTAAAATATTTAACAAGAAGTTTAATAGTCTATATATTTAACACTCCGTAAAATAGGTATAGAAGAGAACTAACAAGCTTGATGAAGAATAACAAGACGTTTTGTCTTTTTTGCTGTTTATTTCTCGTCATCAAATCAAATGCAATTTTACACTCCTACTTTCCTTCATTCATCCTCTATCACTCCTCATCACTTTCCTTATTTTCCTTCCCACTATCTAGTTAGTGTTTTGTCCCTATTTCTTTTATTTTAATTTATATGAATAACATTATAGCAACTACCTATAATTTTTTATAGTTTAAACCATCCATTTATTTTATTACAATTAGGTGAATACATGTTATTGGATGTCTGTTAACGAAAATCGGACTGTAGGGATTAACGAAATTCATTCAGTTTTGTGAAAGGTTGGAAATGTTTGAAGAAAGGAAAGGAGCACGGAATATACACCTACCTTTAATACGATGTGAATGTTCTTCAATTTTGGGCACTGGATGATGATATGCACTATGAAATGTAACGATGTTTGCAACGACGCGCGATGCGTTTTTTAGAAAAGATTTTTTATGTAATTTAATGTTATGTCAAATGTTCTATTTTTGTATTTTTTCTATCTTGATGAAAGGTAGGTACCATAAAGATGGGTCAAGAGAAGAAGAGGAAAGAAAGGTAATCGGCCCGAAATAATATCGAAAAATGCTATTATTTACTAAACAATGACAGACCCTACTATTTTAATATTTATTTTATTTAAAAGTCTGTATGTATAAACATTTAACCTGCCCAGCTATTTGTATTCTAAATAAATACGGAGTTTAATTCGTGTGTCATTTAAGAACAAGATGATATTGATTATTTTCATGACTGGTGCAAAATGAACCTTGAATTAAATATCAACAAATACAAAATTATTTCTTGCCATAAATCCAAAAAAAAAATTACCTTTGATTATAATCTTAATGACCAAATTCTTTCTGTTGTAACTTCAATAAGAGATCTCGGGGTGATTCTAGACAACAAACTAAATTTTCATGACAACATTGACTATAACATTAACAAATCTTTTAAATTCTTTGGATTTGTTAATGAGCGACATCCGATTTTGAAAACATATTACCTCTAAAAATCCTTTACTGCTCATTAGTTCGTCTCATTCTTGAAAACGCCTCCGTAATATGGTCTCCTTCATATGTTACTCGTATAAATCGCATCGAATCAGCTCAACATAAATTTATAAGAAAAGTTGCTTACAAACTAGGAATCACTATTATAGTTAGACCGACATGAAACTTTTCCTTAATATATCCAGTTTCTCACAACGTCAATTCAATCCAGATTTAATTTGCGTGTATAAAATACTTAATAGTTTATTTGATGTCCCAACTATTCTCAAACAAATATCTCTTAATGTTCCTTCACGTAGACTCATAAATAATGAAATAATGTTCTTTGGTCATCATAAGCCTAATTATGGTTTACATGTGCCTCTACTCAGAATGATTATATTTGTAAATGAAAATAATGATCTTAATTTTTTATATTGTAAATTGTTTTTTTTTACAAATAAACTGAAAAAATATTCCCGATAAATTTACTGTATATTTGTAGAATTAACCTGGATTCCATAATGCCTGTCTAATGTACTAACTTGTCTTTCCTTTTCTTTGTTGTACTGCTTCTATTATTTGTTACTGTATTATTATTTCTACTTTTTCGTTTAAATTTAAATTGGACATTTTCCGTCAATTTGTTAAATATATAAATATTCCAAATTATTTTTAGGAATGTACCTACTGACTGCGTAGACCGTGGATTTATCTAGAAGTGGCAAGTGTTTTTTAAATCGATGTTGAGATGCTGATCTAAGTACAAAACCCCTTTGTCAAAAAGTACTTCGGTTAGGAAGAACATCGGTTAGGAAAACAACCGAAAATTTCCGCAAAGGTTGAATTGTTACGTCACCGCCACAAGTCATCAATCACAACAAATAATAATCATTTCCCTTCTGGTTAGAATTTCGTCCTGCGGCTTAGGAATAATCAAGGATCAAAACAAATTCAGCCCTTGCATAGAACCTCCCACCCTTTCATCCCATACTTGCAATTTATACTAAGACTCGAATCCCCCTTATTTCGCTAAACTCGTTCGCGTTCAGAGGAATTGCAACTTGAGTGTTAAAAGGCAAACTTTTTGTGGTTGAAAATTACAAGTGCGTACAAAATTTAGTCGAATGAATCCAAAGCGCAGTTTCGACTTTTTACCGCAAATTACAAACGGAAATGAACAGAATGTGTTAAGTGGAGAGTGAGGTTATGTTTTCATAACTCTGATTGTTCTGTTTTTGATGAGTTTGCTGCGAGTGTTACTTATGTGAATAAAAATACGGGGTAAAATTTGTTACATTATTAAGTTACACAATGCGTACGCAATTTTGAAGGGGGTTTTTAATTATTTAACAGCGCTCACGTTTGATAATTAATGTGTGTAAGTTATGATTCGGTAGTCGGTAATTAAGTGAGTGCTTTTATTAGTGAAATTATAGCGCCTGAGTAATAACAACACACGTCGTTATTCGTCAGCGTATCATTTATTGACTGTCGGCTAATTATGAATATTAATAAAGCTTTAATTGCACTTTTGATTCGATAGAAAAAAAATTAAAGCCAGTCTTGAGATCCATCGATTACCAGAAAAAATACTCAACAAAACACGCTAAAAACCGGCTTAAAAAAATATCACAGTCTTACACGACAAAATGTCGCGTTTTGAAACTTGCTTGTAGTAAGAACAACCAACAGGCTCCCAGAGTTCTATAGAATATATTAATTTTTAAAAATACTACTTGAGAAGGTATGTGGAGGGTGAAATTTAGTTTTAAGTTCTTCTTTTACCTCGGATATTTCTTACCATATGTAAACGTTCATTTTTATATTTTGTTTTAATTTATTTGCATTATATACTAAATTTGCTATGTTATTTCAGTTTTATGTACATATTCATGGTAATATTAAAGGCATGTATACTTTATTACATTTTTGTAATAAAAATAAATAAAACTCTGAACAAGTCAAATCGTGGTTAGTTATAATTGTAAATGTTATTTTTTTTAATTAATACATAGTCAAAAAAAATATTTATTCTTTTTTTTTCATTGTAATCTACTTTTACACATTTATTTTTATTTTTTATAATTTACAATCAATTATTTATACAACAAATTAATTAAGTAGTAAAAGTTCCCTGTTTTAATCGTATTATGCGTTTTTAAAGAAAAAATACACTGGCACCCCTTTTTACACGGGGTCTACGTTCCACACAGTACAGTGTGAAAAAATGTTTATACTGATAAAAGAAAAATACTGGATTTCAATTAAACGTAGTTATGCAGAAAGCAACCAGTCCACCATTAAAAAAAATATATATATTGATGTTATCGGGTGCAGTAAGGTCAATTCTATGTTCTACTAAAAATAGCTAGACCGCTTTCATACAAAAAATTGTAATAATCACCTTCTGAAAATAGTGTCGATCACAAAAACGGCATTTATCAATTTGCAGAAAACACCCGTAGCACTTTTTTTACAATATTACAAAACAAAACAACAAACAAACCATCACGCCGTTTCCCCGTATAATCAAATATACAAAATGATGGTATTATTAAAAAAAAAATAGTAGTCTTAAAAAAACACAAAATAAGAGTATTATTGAAATCAACAGAAAAACAATATATGTATATAAAAACTTAATTGAAATGATAATTGAGATATGTTTTCTAGAAACTCACTCAATACTATAGTAAGAAATAGGAGCAAGAAATCATATGCCAAAAAATAGTACGTACTAATTAAATAATACAAAAATTCCTAATGAAAAAACATAAAAATATCAAGATATTTAAAAAAAATATATACTTTGATATTTTTCTCTATTTTTCTGTTTTTGAATTTTCCAATCATCATGTGAAATTTATTATTTTCCTCGACACGTGCCAATTAAATGTTAAGTTCATGATTTTCTTTTTGTATTGTGACTAACTCGTCGTTTACCTCATTGAGTTTTTCATAAAAACCTAAAATTTTCCAAGTAATTCTTCATTATTTTCATATTGTATCTCCCATATGTTTTTCTTAAACCACGACATATCAAAATACTAAGAATAAAAACTCAAAATACTTATTAGAATTTAACTACTATTACGAACCGCTAAATTAATAAAAAGATATAGAAATCCATTTTTAGACCGTGTTATTTCGAAACCGTATAAAACGAGGTTCCGGTGTAGTTATATTAAATGTATAACCAACACCTATTCTCGTTTACCTAATGCTAGCATACTTACTCTTACTTGCCAACTTAAACCAATTTCGTGCAAACAAATTCGAACAATTTAACCATTTCTTATGTGAAAAAAGGCAGTAAATAAATCCTCTCGAGAAAAGACATTACCAGTTCTCTGGGGAGTCTTAACGAGAATGTTTTAAACTTTGGTCATATTTTGTTTCGCTTTTAACTTGATAGCGAAACTCTTAAACCAATTTAGAAATTACGTAAACATCTTCAAAAATAAACGAAGAATAAAAAATGTTTGTACGAAATTATTCTTCGCTTTTATTAAATATTCCTGGCTGAGATTAACAGCGTCAATTAATTTTAATTATATGCATATAACATAAACAATAATAGTACCATAATAAAATAAAATAAATAACCAGAAAGTTAGTGCTTCAAATATAAACTTTACAGTAATAGTACCATTTAGAGGTTTCGTTAAAAATACGCTCTGGATCTTTGCACATAAAAATATTGTGATGTATTCTTACAAACTTATTTTTTTTTAATAAAAAAATAAATCTTTGCGTTCTTATGATATACCCAAATATTTATATTTCGGTGGCTATTTTCAACGAGTTGTATTATATAAGAAAATGGAAATTAAGTTGTGGTAGAGTGGGGTGCGAACCTTGGACCTTTGATTCATGAGTCCATGACACTACCCACGGATAGTGTATTGTAAGTAGGGTACAATCAACACATTGGCCACTAATGTTCAAGTAAAATTTTGTATTTTAAAGTGATTACTGATTTAAATAATATTTAAACTGAATGATATGGATATGGAAAGGAGAGTAAGTGCCGGGCACAGTGTGAATGGTGCACTAAAATCAAAAGCAAATAAATGTATGTCGCAGGAGGCAAAATCAGCAGTTCACAGTGGAGTCCTGGTGCCGATGTTTTATATGGAAGCAGAGTATGGAATTTGAAATACAAAGATGAAAGAAAGTTGAATAGAGGCAAATGTGTAGTAAAACCTTAGAGTAATAATACGCCAATGGCTAATAGAGTCGCCCATATGGATAATTAAGCCCAAGATCGTACATCTTAACATATTCCAAGAGAAGAGTAGAATAACAACAGAGAAGGAAAGGGGAGTTAACTAATGGGGGGGGGTATGAAGAGGAAAGGCGGTCAGATTTTTCTTCATAGAAACGTATTTGCGTATTTTCTCCCTGGATCATTATATCACTACAGCATTGATTTTTACACACAATATACATTTATCATTAGCGTGTCTCTGTTGTTTTGTTTTTTTTTATAGATGGTTTCTTATGGGAGCTAGGACCATCCAAAAACCTCAAAAAACCCTAATAGTCCCCAGTTTTATCTCCCGTCTTCGGACGTACGCTACACAAATAAGATAAACAATTTTGGACATAATGATGTAATAACTTATAATTCATCATCATCATCGTTCCCTTTCCGCACCTAATGATGCATAGGGCACTGCATTGGTACACCAATCAATGGTGAGATGATCAGTCTTACGCTTCAGGTACCAGTCCAGAGACTATGAAATATTCTAGTGTGAAAACACCCTTTTAAATAAATATTTCATATCAACCATGTCGGGAATCGTTTCCGAGACCTCTTGCATGGCAAGCTAACGCGCTGACCATTACACCACAAGCCAACAACTTATATTTACATATAACCTTACATATAACTTATAACCTATATTTACATATAAGTTATTCATTTGAAAATATTTGGTACACTTCCACTTATTTATTTGACCAATTAGCGCTTTCACCCTCTAATAGGCATCTTCAGACCGGTGAATATTATACAATGTAAGGATAATTTATATAAAACTAAAAATTATCTTAAGTGTAGGTACATTTAAAAATAAGTTGAAAAAGACACAATACGCAATATTTCAATGGAACAGAGTGAGACAAATTATTAATTTGTCTCACCATTGAAATATTGAAGATGCCCATTAGAGGGCGAAAGAGCTAATTGGTCAAATAAATATGTGAAAGTTTACCAAGTATTTTTAAATTAATAACTTATATGTAAATATAAGTAATTGCATCATTACAATGGAATTCCATCAAGAATTGTCAATGAATATTTTTTTTAAATGAAAATATTTTTTTTACATATATTAATAATACAGACACCGAAAAATTCATTTTGATGCTCTTTCTAAAAAAAACAAACAAATCGGTTTAGTTTTGGGGTGCGGAAAACGGGACAGCGAAACGTCGCTTTAGTCGATTTTAGCTAGGCACAATCAGTCCGATGTGCATTTGCTAGAGAGGGACGGAAAAACTATGCGTATTCATCGAAATTCCCAGACACCGCCTACTTATACAACATAAGTAGATACATTAATTTAATATAATCATAATATATAATAATAACTTACCAATCCAGAGTCTTGGATTTCAATGGTTAAGTCTGCAACAAATAAAATAATAGATTAATAAAAGTTTTAAATAGAAAAACAATGTTCTAACAAACACTTTAAGTACCTACATCAGTACGATCAAGCATAATCAAAATCAAAATAATTATAACTTCCTATATGTTTATTTCCATAATAAGTAAGTACTATTGGTGAATAAGATAATATATCAGGAACTTGTAAAACTCCATAGATCAAAAATGTAACAGATAAAACATAATATAAGTTTACATTAAATCAATTGTTTTTTTTAATATCAGACCGCCCGTATCCAAAAACACCCACCACATAATTAATTTCATTGAACAATTTTTTTTCCGTAAATTTTTCTTTAAATAAGACAACAAATTATAATGTTAAAAATGTATTTTATTTAGTTAGACAAAATATTTTTATTTGTTTTTTTTTATAAGACATCAATATTAATTTAGCAAAATTGTTTTTTGATCTAGGTATTTCAATTAAAAGCAGACTTATCAGCAAATTACAAGATCAAATACTGTAGTGCGCCAATGAAAATAAGGAAGATTTATGTTTTTTGTAAAAAAAAATCGACCAAGCTAAGACATTCTCAAAAATTTTTCAGTGTTATTTCAGATTATATATCTTGATATATATTGATTTTTATGTTTTTTCAATGTGTATTTTTGTATCATTTAATTTAGTACTTACTATTATTTGGCATGGTATTGATTACTCCTATTTCTTATATTTCTTACTAAAGTATATAGTGATGATCCAGAAAACATATCTCAATTATCATTTCAATTATGTTTTTATATATATATTATTTTTCTGTTGATTTTTTTTAGATTTTAATGATACCATTATTTTGTATATTTGATTATAAATGAATCTTAATTAGTATAATTTATATTTTAAAATTTATATCTGACTTATTACTTTTAACTTTTTTTTCTATATTTCTATTTTATTGCATCTCATGTCATAATTTAAACTAATTAATTTTACAAGCCTTAATAAGTTCATCAATATTTAAACTTGTTCAATTTTGAATGAATAAATAAATAAAGAAATTAAGGTAATGAAAAATCCGCTTTAAACAATGTGGATTTGTTCTGATGTCGTCAAACTAAAATTATTTTACAAAAACGAACGAAGCTTATATTTCAAATAAATCCATTTTTTTCGTACATTTTAAATAAGTGTCCCCGTACAATTTAACGATTGCCCATTGTATGTAATATCCGAGAAAAATTTTATAAAATTTAGTTTGGTGAAACATTGCGCTTCTTCACTGGCGGATGATTCGTCGATTCCTCACAAACTGTATAGAATAGATACGTTGGCAGGTCGTGAGAAAGGTATAATACATCACGGAAAAGGCTTCTCATGTTAGCTGGTACGCAACTCACGTTTTAATTGGCAGCTGGTATCGCAGGAAGCCAGTCGGGGAGTATTTACGTGCTTCGAGAGCTTTCCAGAACCACCCCCGAACTTGGCAAGCTGTAGGGAACACACCCTTAGCTCTGTCACTTTGTAACTCAAACGCCATATTAGGAGTGTAGTTGAAAGGTTATTTTAAAATGCATTAGATGCTTTTGTAACTTTAATCCTAATTCAAGGTCTGGAAGAAAGAATAATTTTAAAATACATTATTTTATTTAACATATTATAACGAAAATGGAGAATATTTTAAAGAAGGGAATTTTTAATTTATGATCCTTTTATCAGGGACGCGATCCCAAACACTATCTTCATAGGTACATATCGAGACGGTATAAAGTAAAATCGATATTTACAAGTACAAACAAAAATGTGTATATTTTAAAAAGGAATAAGTTTAATGAGTAAAATTGTTGTTTTTTAGCGTTCTTTAGTTCGTAACAGTTCTTCAATGTACGGTATAGCAACTTTAACTTATTAACTATAAACAAATTACAAAAAAAAAATATAAAAGATCTTATTAAAGAATTACTAAAAATAGTCTATATTTTACAATAACATTCTAGTTTTTATTTTTTAAGTTCGACAATGGCAAAACAATAACGAATTATTTGAATGGACATCAATCGAATATCAGTAATAGGGATATAATTTTTAATTTTTTTGGATTTATAATTTTTAATTCCCGCAAAAACAACCATTCAATTGGCCACGCCCCTAATACGTCACGATTCAAGTTTATTTGTTCCTGCCCATTCAAATTTCTTCACATTGTCACGAATCTTGACGTCACAACTGCGAAGGCCAAACATGTTGAATTTTTCAAGCAACGTATTTTTTTTACATTTATGTATGAAAACATTTCTCCACAATATCCATATTGATTTTGAACAGTTAATTATTCCAAATCCATTTCATATATTTTTATCGATATTCGTAGAATGTGATATTTCCCTATTGTACTAATTTTCCACCCGAGTACAGCCGAACGTAATCCGACGCATCCCGACCATAGGTTTCGGCAGAGCCGAAGTTTAAGACGATTTTTGATAGAAACCAAAACCGCAGCCGAACCTCGATTTATTGTCCGAAACTAACCGAAACCGAAGCTTTGGTAGGTCACTGCTTAAAAGTAATTTATTTATTCGGGGAAGTGACTAGGACTACACAACATTAAGAACTTACTTTTTAAAATACCAGGGCCCCTATTACAATGGGAAGTTAACAGAGTTATCTTCGACTGTCTATAAAGAAAAATCGACATTTGTGTACGAAAATGAGTATATGTGCATGAACATTTAAACTATCTTCATCGGTAAACTATAATTGAACTTGTTTAAAAGAAAAAAAAACGTATGCACATTCTGCTTTTAATGCAGAAAACTTATTTTACTTTGTAGATAAATTTGAAGATAAATGTTAACTTCCTATTGTAATGGGGGCCCAGAGTAATGAAATTTTTCATTAAAATCTCATTACATCGAAGACGTTTGAAATTAATATTTTATGTTGGCTGTGAACGAGTCTGTTCCAATATTTGTGCTCTCTTCTTCGATCCACTGGCAGTTAGAAAAGCAATTTTTCCCTACAGGGCAACTCGTTAATTGACTTACTAACTAGGTTATACTGGAGGTGTAATTTGTGTCGTGCAGACTTATTGCTGTAAAACGTGCTTGGCTTGGAAATTTGCAATTTGCCGCCTTTTATCGCCGAGTAAAGCTAGGGTTTCCTAGGACAGCGGTGCCCGCATCTTAACGGCCGTAGTGAACGGTGATGCGGTGGACAGCCGTGGTAACGTCGACTAGAGAGTGGTTTCCTAGGGAAACGGTGTTAAATGGTGTTGATAACACCGTTTTCTTAGAAAACCACACTCTAGTCACCGTTACGACGGCTGTACTTCGCATCACCGTTTACTACGGCCGTTAAAATACGGGCACCGCTGTCCTAGGAAACCCTAGCTTAAGACCACTAATTTATAGTTCGACCCTCAAAATCTAGGCAGTAAATAAAAAGGTCAGCACCATCGATTCTGGATAACATTTCTTCCTTTATTTAAACATTGGATCTTTTATCTGAAGTTAATTAAACTAATTTTCTTGCCGACTTTTTCTTTATAATTACGGAGATCAGGTTCCATTAACTTGTTCAATATTTTAATTGATTATAGATTTTTTAATTGTGAATGAAAAGGCATTAAAGAATAATTAATGTGGGCATTACACGCTTAAATTTGCGTAGAATGTCAAAGATATCCAGAAGTTAAAATTGCAAAATGCGTTGTCTAAAGGAAAATTATGGAAAAAAAGTTAAAACTATACGCTTGAAAAAATCATGCAATTTATATACAAACTTATAAAGATTTTTTAATGTACGGAAGCCGCGCCGTGGCCATTGAAGCCCAGCTGAGAAACTGGCGTCGCGGGTTCGATCACCGCCAGTTGCAAGAAAAAAATCAAAGAAATATTTTCTTCTGAATTGGTTGTGGCGCATTTTTCATAACTTCGTTCCATATCATCTTTTCACTAGCTGACTATTGTTTTCAAAATCAAGATTAATCTCTTAAATGGAGACTTTTTTGGGTCACTCTGTAACTCTGTAATTCAAAAATCCGTATTATCTTAAAACATATTCCAATAATAGCGGGTAGAAATGTAAGTTTTTTTTTCACTAATTTTGTTCAATACCTTGTTTCTTTTCCTTTTATATTAAATTTTGTGCTTACGTAATTAAAAAAAAAGTATTTATTGTTTGTTCTACATTTTTATTTTAATTTATAGTAAAAATAATTAAATTTATGTTTTAAAAAATCATCAGATGATAAAACAGTAATAAAATATCCATCTGGACATTTTACAATAATATTAACGTTTTTCATTGGTGAAAATTTTTTTTTATCTACAGTATTTTAAAATTTGTACACGCAAATATTTTGAAAAAACTAAAACAAGCAATTATTATACAAGTACTCGTATTGTTACCGAAATCATTTTCTCGCACCGACTGAAATTTTAAATGAAATAGTATTTCTATATTTAGTAAGTCAAAATACTTTGTAAAAACACTTTTTGTTCCTGAAATAAATTAAATTAACATAAAAAATAAACGGAAAAAAAGACTGTGACCCCGACGTGATTTGAACACGCAACCTTCTGATCTGGAGTCAGACGCGCTACCGTTGCGCCACGGAGTCGACTGAGTGTCATGCAAATTTATCTGTACTAAAGAAATTATATTTGCAATGCTATTCAAAGATAAAACTTGTGTAACTATTACTCTCAAGGTGATTATAAAATATATCATTCAAAATTGTTATTGTAGGTAGATTGATATATTATGCTCGTACAGGTAGGTACATTTTAGGCCAGTTTTTTTAATGAATAATAAAAAGCCGTTTAAAAACCAACACTTTCTAGTACATTCATGAATCACTTATTTATCTAATTGAGATATTAAAAAAAACACTTCTAAAATAAAAATCATAATTCGCTATTTTAGTTCCCAGGTTTTAGTATTATACACGTACAATAAATTCTCAATGGATGATTGTAAAATTGAACATGTGTTTATACCTATTAATTTATTTTAAAGTATTAATAAATATAAGAAAAAAAGACACAGGCATCTAATAATATTGTTGTATTGTTTTCTCTCTTCTTTACTGATGTTTTACGTATTGGTGTCTATATTCAAGATTTCACTAATTTCATTGATTAAATAGTTTTTAATAAAAACATGTAATAATATTCGTATTACTAAAAAAAAGAAAAGTTTTTATCTATGTATGAAGAAATGAAAATGTATGTATGATGAAGCCCGAAAACATAAAGAATTAAAAGAATATTAATTTATGAAGAAGTGCCATGCTTACAATATTTAATTTAGAAGTTTGATATGCGTAGATGTTTAATGTAGGATTAGAAAATTTACGTAGATAGATACATATAACATATATTAATCGTAGATAGTGTAAATATTAATTCGTATTAAGCTAATTAAAAAAAATAGTATTATCTTTTTCACTTGCTTTACTAAGTACCTTATTGTTAATGACGATAAGATAATGCTTTCATGTCTAAAGATTTCATCCAATATATTTATTTATTATTGATTACATACATACAATTATTTCTTACCCATTTATTATATTAAGTATATTTTCTAATTTATATTTTTGCTTCAATTTTTATTATTACCTGTAAGTTTTTTTATTTATATTAATGTTTAATTTTTAAATTATTAATGACATATTTTTAATTTATATTTATAGTTCAATTTTTATTATTATCGGTATGTTTTGTAATTTGCATTCATGATTCATCTTCTTTCAATAATGGTAGATTTTCTTATTTATATTTATGATTAAATTATTATTATTACCTGTATTTTTCTGATTTATATATATTTTTAAATATTTTTTATTTTTTTTTTGTTAAACATCCTTTAATGAAATGAAAAAAAATACATGTGAAAATAAGGTTCTTTCTAAACACAGAAATTTCCTAGCTAGTCGGGACCTGAAACTACAAATAAACTATTATTATTTTTCTTTTTTTTTCTTTGGTTGGTTATCAAAATAATGGTTCGATCTTGAAGTAAATAGATTGTTGGATTAATTAAACAAGTCGACTAAAATTTTCCATTTCCAAAAAAGATGTCACTCAAATTATAATTTTTAATTTTTTCTATTTTCTGAAGAAAAAACTGAAAATCAGTTGACAGACGATTTAATCTTTTTAAACATCGCCATTTCCATTATTTTTCAATTAAGTTTATCTAAAACATTATTTCACCGATTTTTTTTTGTTAATTTTTTTAAGAACTTCCCAGTTTTGTTTTATTTTGAACTCAAAAACTAAAAATCATATATATTTTGAGAATACTACAAATATAAAAGTAATTTCTAGTGAATACAATATTATATTTTTTTAAATTACAACTGATAATGTAATTTCAAATACAAATTACTTAAGAATAAAAAAAAATGCAATTTAGCGGATATTTTACTTGAGAGTTGATTTATTTATTTATTTATTTATTTATTCACACTCTTTATCAAAATACAATTCCATATTCACTTTGCCCAGCTAACAAGGGTACATACCTTGTTCCAAGCTAGGCAATTACATTTTTATATATTATAATAGTTAACAAATTAATATGGAGCACAGACAAACAAAATATAAACTTATTCGGATACACATTTTGATATATACATACAGACATACACATATATACACACATGTATATATAAATATACACATATATACACATGTACATACACACACACGTACATACACCCATGCGCATACACATACATACATTCATAAAAACATAGACAATTTATTTATGCGAAACTTCATGGTTGTCATCTATAAATATATTTTTTTTAAATTATTCCTTATTTTTTGTATTTTATTTTTGACATCCAGTAAGGTTCTCCAATCCGTGGCATGCATCAACTTTTCTGACTCCCTACGACCAATGTCATGAAAGAGCGAGGTCAACACCTTCCGTAACTTGACAACACTCCCGTCTTTCCTCCCGTCTACGTTATAGTGTTGTCTCGATGCCAGAACAGTGTTGACCCCTTCACTTAGTATCAGATCCCTATTAGAGTATCTTGTATTATGGTTGTGGTTGACGCTTGGGTAAATGTCTCTCTTTATGTGTGTAACCAATACCGTTCTCAATATATACTGTTGAATAATATTCAGTACTCTGAATTCTTTGAAGAGCAAGTCACTTGGATAGCGAAATGTTTTTTTTAAGACGACTCGGATTAAAGATTTCTGTGCAATTGTGATTTGTAGGTAATACACGTAAATAATTAATGTAAATGTAAATGTCGGATTTGATTTTCATTTAAACTGATTTAAATTATTCTATTTATTGAAAATATTAAAATAATTCATATTATAATTATCATAATATTTTACGTGATATTTTATTTAAGTCTTTGCAACTGAGAAATCACAAATGAAGTTTATCTCCCGGACTGTAAAATTCAATGTAGTTTGTTCCAAAATTGCTCTGAATCTCGGTGAATCTTACCACACAAGTTGGACCTTGCTAAAAATAACCCAACCGGGCATTATCAACAAAATTTCAGACCAATTCGCAACTTACTTTCATATTCACAGACAAAACTGATATCCAAACCAACTTTAACGTAACAAATATCAATCAAAAATATGTATTTACTAATCATCAACCCATTTAGGTGTGTAAGAGAATTTTTTTGATGGAAATTCATTGTAACTTATTAAAGACTAGCGGACCCGACAGACGTTGTCCTGCCCAAACGTTGGCTTGCCTGCTATTTATTACCTTGGAAAAAGACTTTTCATTGATAAGTAGGTACCTAGGTACTTGTTTGTGACTAAATTCCAAAATCAAAATTTGTTAATATTCAAATATTGAATTTACGTAGGTGCCTAGGTACTTGTTTATGGTTGAATTCCAAAACGTAACATATATATTTTTCGTCAAACTCCGGTCTTTTCACCAACATATGGGTGTACTTATATGGAAAAACAATTTATAAAAATGTGTTGAATTAAATATTGTTTTAGTATTACAAAAAATTCAGTAAAAAGAAATAAATGGGTGGAAAATATAAGGAATTTAAGGAAAGGATCTGATTAAGATCCATAAAAAACAAATGCTGTTTGTAAACATTAAAAAACAAACTTTTTTAATACAAAAAAAAAAACATCTTTCCACTTTTTTTTTGTAAATGCATTCTCCTCGATTGCAACCCTGGTAGATCAATGAATAAAACATTTATGATTCTTACTTTTTTTACAAATTAGCTTGAAGATTTTAATATCTATGAACACGCGCAACGCAAAGATCTATATTTCTCTGAAAACCGCACATAAATCGGTTAAGCCGTAGTAGGAGTTCAGTGACATTGCACGTACAGAGGAATTATATACATAAAGATATAAAAGCCGAGTGATACTTAAATACATGAATTTGGAATAATCGGTGATCAGTGATCAGTTTCATCGCATCGATGAATGAGAAAGTTTAGTGATTTTTAAATTTTTTTTATATTTGAGATTTATCAAACTAAGCCAAAATTTTATTTTAAATTTTTATATAGGTATAGTATCATCGTAATGATTTTTTGAAGTTACGTAGTTTTGAAATTACTCCACCCGTCACTTCACTAATTGCCGTCGGTGAGTTGTCCTGACATTTAAAAAGTGAACCCCGTGCGTATGAAAACACGCTAAAGATGGTTTTCCGGAAACCAGAAATATATCAAAATTCATAATGCAATTCTAAAAAGCTGTTCACTAGAACTTGTGACATTTTAAAGTAGTTCGTTTTTATTAAAACGTAGTTTTTCATGCATTTTCGAGAAACTTCTCGATAAAAAAAATGCTTTAATTTTTACCACGCGTAAGATTTTTTTATATCCAATTTCCCGCAACACTGAGCTTCCTCATTGTATGAAAAATAGTATTGTTATTTTTTTTGTATGATTTTTAAGCTTACTAGTCCCTTATCGTGTATTAGAACATTAGTACCGTAAGTATTGGGAAACAGTTATTTTAAAACAAGCATTCTTCGAAAATAGTTTTTAAACTGTTACTGTAAAGAAACAGTAGTAAAGATATTAAATTAAACTGTTTCTAAAAGTTACAGTTTAAATGTGCGTGTGCAAAATGGTTGCTACCCGTGGAAAAATGAGTCTGGATACGTGAAGCTTTTTAAGCTGTGTAGCTCGTAACAAGTAACAGTTAAATACATTTTTGGATGTACAATTTTTTTTCTCTCCACGGTGCTCTAAACTATTATTAAGAAATAGTTTAACGTGCTACATTTTTTCCCTACGCTGCTCTTAACTGTTATTTAAAAAAAGTTTAACAAAACGGTTGTATTTGTGAAAGAGTAACTGTTACTGCTACTCCTTTTAAATAACCGAATCTCTCTCAGAGTAATAATTGAACGTAGTTATACAGAAAGCAGCCAGCCATAGAAAAGTGAAACTAAGATAATAGCCATTTTCTAAAAAGAGTGAATTATAAAATGTACACAATAGTTTGAATGTTTTTTACTTTAACAAACGATAAACAATGAATACATAAGTTTTTTGTTTATATATTACAAACAAGAATTTTATTATGTATTTGACCTGTTGAAAAGATTTTTAAAGTACCATAAGATTTTTCTAGTTTTTTGGGTGTTTTCTGCAAATTGAGGAATGCCGTTATTGTGATCAACACCTTTTTCCGGGGTGATTAATACAGTTTTTTATATAAAAGCGGTCTGGCTGTTTTTAGCAGAACATAGAATCGAGCTTACTGCACTCGATAACATCAATATCTCATTTTTCTGAAATTGTGCTTTCTGCATAACTACGTTCAATTCGCTCCCGCTTAAAAACAAGCCTTTTAGCTCTACTGCAGAGAACAAAAGCGATACAAATTTTTGGTTTTGTTTTTAATTTAACAACAAACGTGTAACGGACGGTTTAAGTTTGAAATTCCAATTCTCAATCTGAGTACCTGCAGACCGTTGTATTGCTATAAACTGTAGCTAACTTCGTGATTGATAATCATAGAATGGTTAGAAACGCACACCTCTAGAATAAACTTTCATGTCAACCGTCGCACCTGATTCATCACCATAGAAGTCAAAAGGTTTAACCACACGATTAATATTATCAACAACATAACATTATAGTATTGTAGTGGTACATTTGTTTCTTTGGTTTTAATTTATGAATGTAGCGATGTGATTTTTATCTCTTCCGGATTTTACAGATTGATATCCGCGGAAGCCGGAAAAAACAAGTACAATTTATTTTTCTTAAAAGGCCGCAAACCAAAAAAGGTTATCTGACCCCTAGATCGTAATTACGCGACATTGAATACAGCGTAACTTGGTGGTCCGTTGCGGGAGCGGAAGGGGGGAGCTCTTTGAACTTGAACTGTTTTAAATTTAAATGTTATCTGAAGAGTTGATGAGTATCAAATAAGGAACTCAAACTTCTCTTTTCAAATTAATGGGAGAGGTTTATTAAAACGTTTATTTTACATTTCCAGTTGTTGATAAAGTATTTTGGAGAAACAGACGAGTAAAATTTAAAGCAGATCAATAAGATAATAGAAAAACAATTATTATAGATTTTTTCATTCATTTATGATTGTCAGCTTTACATGTGACCGCCAAAAACTATAAGCACTCATTAACTTCAAGGTATCTGGACGAATGACTCGTCAAGTACCTCCTTTTAGTTGCAAAAATTCGCGAACAGTATACTCATATAATGCTATTCTGAATCGGCTCCATATACTCGACAATAACTATTCAGACGTTAAGATGATAAACGGTAGCTTACATTTGTTAGGCTATAGTTATGTACCTACCTATAATATACAGGGTGTTCTTTAAACCCTGTCACATCCGAAACCACGATGATCAGTATGAACATGAAGACATATTGGCGTATTATAAAAAAAAAATTAGAACAAATGATTTTTTTAAAATAAAATATTTAAAAAACAAATGGTTGCTTACTTCTGCAGGGGAGAAGTGAGGGGAATTCGGTTGCCGGTGCATCAGACTCCCCTCTCCTCCCCTTGTTTCTTCCCTGGAGAAGTAAGCAACCATTTGCTTTTTTGATTTTTAATTTTTTTTTTCCTTCCAAAAAAAATATTTTAATATGCCAATATGTCTTCTTGCTCACACTGATCATCACGGTTTCGGATGTGACCGGGTTTAATGAACACCCTGTATATTTAAAAAAATACTTTACGTTCAAAATTACTTTTTTACTACTTTTTAAATATTATAAATATGCTTCAAATAATTTTTTGGTTGTTATTTTTAACATATAAAAAAATCTCTTTAACTTAATCTCACCCGCATTAATAAAGGTTTCAGCTCTTTAACTTCACAAACATCAACAGATGAAAGAATTGAAGGAATAAAGATGTTCAAACATAGGCAAAATGGTGAATGTTACACAGTGTGTAAAGTGGCCACTTAAACCAGCCAATGACAGGTCATAAGCCTTGTAGATGCTTAGACCTCTGTATAAATTCTCTAAAATGTTCTTCATCTCTGTTGTAATATTAACATATTAATTAACTATAATTTAACGGATTACTAAAATACGCTGCATTTGTTTTACAAGTTAAGTGCCCTATGCACCATTTGGTGCTTGATGTTGGTGTGCTCGTGGTTGGGAAATGATAATAATGACCTATAACGTATTTACAACTTAATTAATCGATATTTTAAAAAAAGTTTATCGAGTAGGGACAGGAGAGTAGATAGGGGGGTAAGAGGATGCGTAGTCTGACTTTTCTTTAGAAACGTAGTCTCGTGTTTTCCCTCTGGATTATGGCACTAGAGCAATTATTTCTTTACACACTATTGATATCTACTTTCGACATGTCTCTACAGTTATTTTTTGTTTATCAATTGTCTTTTACAGAATCTAGAACCATCCAAAAACTCTTAAATACGTCCAGTATTATCTGGCATTTTCGGATGTTCGGTATTTCTTTATGATAATATTTCTTCAAAAAAAAACCAAATCGATTCAGTTTTGGTGTAGAGAAAACGGGAATACGAGATCTCAATTTTGACGATTTTCGTTAACCATAATCAGTCCGACGCGACTTGCAGTTGACTTTGAAAAACTGTATTTAAATATTTATTCTTCAAACCGCTCTCTTCCACCGCATATCCTTTTAAAAAGGCTCTACTAAGAAACTGAAGCGACGCAACACGACGGTAGGCCAAATCTAGACTAAAATATTGAGATTATGAAATCATTAGACATTAACCGGGGCAAGTTGTAATTTCGGCCATTCGAATTTGCTCCTTCGGGAGTACGGCGTACGGATGTTTAAGTAAAGAATGTTTTAATATAATATGAATTCTTGGAGCTACGCAGCGCTGAATCTTCATAAAGCCGTGTTTACACTCGCGCCATTCCGGTAATTGCATGCATTATGGCAGTTTGTTTATCTTGGGAGACCTGGCCAAATGTTTACTGACGTTATTAACGGGGCGTGTGAGTTGGCCATTATAAAACAAATGAAGAGGGCGCGTTCTTGTCAAACTAACTTCGTACAGGTTTGGGAAGGATGATGAGACGTGCCATTAAGATGTTAGACGCTAATTCTATCAAAATTAAAATATTAAAGATGGCGTCACTGCCCGCGTGATACACATCGAGACTTCTTGTAAGCAAAAGCGCTGACCATTACTCCACGAGGCTGACAAGTGGAATCCAATACTGTGCTCTATGCACCATAAGGTGCGGGTAAAGGAATAAAAATAATGATTTTATTTTAATGACATCTATGTCTAGTAAATTAATCACTATTTAAAAAATATATTATTCGAATCGTAATACTGACGGAAATATAAAATATCGCACACCTAGAAGTATTCGTTAGTCTTAATTTTGAGTTATGAATGCAATTTAATTACATATTTTTTCTCTCTAGGAGAACACTCATGTATCTAATTATATTAAAAATAATGCTTCAAAAAGTCGCACTTTTCCCTCTTTCCAAGTGTTTCAAGACGCTAAACTTTTAGACATAAGACAAATATATTGTTTTCAATGTTTAAAATATATATTTGAGAACCAAAATTTATTTACAAGTAATTCAAACAGATCAAGTCAAAGAAAGAATTGTGTGTTAGAAGTACCATATTGTAAAACGAGGCTCCCACAGACAAATGCATATTTTATAGGACCAAATTTTTTAAATTCTTTTTTTACTGATAATATTTCATTGATTCCAAACATTTAAAATTTTCCTTTTTTTTAAAACACGCACTATCCTGGATTCAAACTAAAGATTTGAACTCTTTTTTTCTATGATATATTTTGTTGCCCTTTGATAACAAGGAATATTTTAATGTTTTTATTTAATATTTTTTATTTCATACTGTACCTCTGAGGTAGTATTCTGAACGCAAAAGCGCGCGTAGGAAACGCATTTTTAACGCATATTTACGTACTAAACACTACGGTTTGTATTTATTACGTAAATCTGTGTTAAAAATGCGTTTTCTGCACGCGCTTTTGCGTTCAGAATACCAACCTGTAACTAAGTATTGAAGGGATTATAATTTATTTTTCTATTTGAATTTCGTTTTCCCATACATTTTATTAAAGTTAAGTGATTTGAAGACGGAGCAGGCCATGTGGCCAATATATTTATGGTTTTGTCGGTAATTTGACAGCCGTTTTTATCGAACGATGATCGAGATCAAACAGCATCACACGTGCGTAGGAGTATACTAAAGAGAGGAGAGAACAGGATTACATGGAGACGTGCAAAGCCGCCATGGTAAGGCAAACATGACACGTGTAAATTTATTAGCGTACCATGTACGTAAACGTGTGTGAATATGTACATTGCTTGTAAGGAGATGCTTAAATATAACAGAAATTCACTACCTGGTGAATTACAAATGCAAACCAACCCTTTGGCCCACTACAGACTATCGTAAAAATCTACAAAGCACGATAAAATTATATCGTAGTGATTGATTTTTATTATTATTTAATTTTTATTTACCTTATAGCACTCAAACGCACTAATCAATACATCAAGAGGCCGGCTAATCTCCACTCGATTTAATTTTGCAGGATTTTTATGTAAGCCTAGCAACTAAATAAAGTATAATATTAAATACAAAAAAATGATATAAAGTAATTGATAAAAAACTGCAATGTTTTGAGGATGTCCAAATGTTTGTACACAGGCTGGTTTTTCTCGCTAGGGGGTTATTTTGATCTAAATTTGTTGTAACAGAGATGGAAAACATTTTTAATAAAGGAATATGGAAGTCTAAGCATTTCAGGCGTTGCCAAGTAGATGAATTGGTTCAACCGGATGAATCTCACCCACGCGATAAAGGTTTCGGCTCTTTTACTTCACAAAAGTCAACAGATGGAAGAGTTGAGGGAATGCGGATGTTTGAACATAGGCAGGATGGTGAATGTTACACAATGTGTAAAGTGGCCACTTTAACCAGTCAATGTCAGGTCATAAGCTCTGAAAATGCCTAGACTTTTATATTCCCTTTTCAAAAATGTTTTCATTCTGTTGAAAAAATAATAACAATTGATCAACCCTAATTTTACCCTGTCGTGTGGATTTGTACGACCAGTGTGAAATCGATATCTGGTCTTGTAAAAGGAACCATTTTTTTTAACTCTCCCTTCACGGTGACGTGTCATCATAGCCACACATCATTCCCGGGACATCATAGCCACACAAGAAATAACACAAATGGAGAAGCTCTTTAAAAAAAAGATAAAGAGTGAATAAAATCCAGTACAAGAACAATAGTTTGGGCATTATCAAAATATTCTTAATATTGATGATAATAATATATTATTCATATTCTCATTATGCAAATATCAATTCAATGTGCACTTTTATCTGAGGTTTTATGTAAATTATTCTGAAAGTGTCGATCAAGTTTTAGAATTCAAATCCACTTTAACTTTTGAAGAGGCTTAGTCCTGAAGCCTACTTGAATAAATTACACCATCTTCGATAGTCTATTACAAACCCTAACTACAAATGCTTTAAGACTATTATGTAAATTAAACATCGTTAAATTCTTATTAGAATTGTATTATTAGATATATATTAAAGTAGATTTAATCAAAATTACAAATCAAGCCGCATAAAAAACGCATTTTAATTTTTTTATTAAGAAAGATAATTTAGAGCGCTTACCTGATAAATATTTCTTATGTTTTTTTTTAACACAACCCCTATGGCCAACAAAGTTTTAGAACTTTATTCATTTTTATTTTCATAAATTTATTGCATAAATAAGTACATATTTAATTCTAGGGAATCTATGTAAAACGAGCGAATTACAAAATTAATACGGAGCGTCCTGTGGTTAGTCTCCATCTAACATGGCTCAACCTGTTCTAACCTTTTTTTTTAAAATATAAGTTTTAAAGTATAAGTAGTTCTATACTGATATAACAATAACAAAAAAAACAAAACTACCTAATTATTAATACATAGCTAATCAAATGTAAGAAAGAAATTGCGAAAATATTTTGTCTTTGTTGACAAGTCCAATCTGTGCCTCGATTATGAATGCTATCTTCATCTGTAGGTATATATGGAGAGGGTATACGTAACTTCTGTACTCTGTATCTTACCTCGGTATGTTCTACCTACTTGTCATATCGACATTATATGTTCGAAAGAAGCCAATGGAATGACCGCAAACAATTAGTCCGCGTTCCTTACGTCATTAACATTTAAAATAGTTCTCATTTATATTTTAAATAGGCTTCTGTAATAAAAAGAGCTCACTTCAAAGCGATTATAATCTCCAATAAATTCCGATTCAAGCAAAAAATTATCGCTTGAACATGAATTTTGCATAACTTTTGGAAATCGCCTAGACAGTACGCTCAACGATCGTCTGAATGTATCTCAAAACGATACAAAAAATGAATACGTCATAATTAAAGAAAAAAATGCTCGGTGGAACAACATTTTTGGCACTTTTAAAGCATAGATAAACGTATTGGGGGGTTCTAGACCCGTCGGTATAAAACGATGTACTTACATCAAAACTCGATGGTGGGGGTATCGGTATTATACCTTTGTAGTCGGTCGGGAGACGTTTATCTTCAACTATGACGTCATACTGAAGCTATGTCATTTTAGAGCGTAGATATGCGTACCGTGACGTACGCTTCCCCTTGATTCAAATCGATGTACCTACCCAAAACTTAAAGGTGGGAGGTCGGTGATTAGCTTTATAATTGCTAGAGGGAATTTATCTTCAACTATACCGTCAATGTGAAGGTATGACGTTTTTATCTTCCCATCATTATAGAGGCCCTGGATTTCATTTCAGGGAGATTTTGTCAATAGTTTGTCAATGCAATTCAAGTATAATCAACATAAATTAACCTAATAATTAGGTTAACAAAATCAATTGGGTTTTGGTTTATCACTCGTGTACCGACTGTATTTTTTTTTCCACTTATTTTTAGAAAAAAAGTGTCAATCGGTCGTTTGTGAGTTGCGAAAATCCTTGATAAATAAAGGACATTCAGCTAACGACCGTGTCTAGACGAGTTGTCCCATAATCAGGGTACCTAAAGTGGTGGTGGAATATAAAGTGAAGATATGTGCATGTGTGCGCGTACTTGTTAGGAAAAATGGCGATAGCTTTTCAAACTTCGGCCTGGAAAGCGTTCATTATTCTAGCGGTACACTAAACAGAAATATCATTGAAAGCTTCAGATATTTTTAGAGCTTGGAATTTCGCTAGTTCATTAATCGAAGTGGTATTTACTTTGAAAAATTTTGTTTGATAAAGAGATTTAATATTTGACGCAACTTGATACGTATTTATTTCATCCGCAGATCTACCGCTTCATGCTTAATTTTGAAAAAAATATTTTTAAATAATAGTGAATTTATTTCATTTAAATTATTTATTGACAATTCTTGATGGAATTCTATTGTAATGATGTAATAACTTATATTTCCATATAAGTTATTAATTTAAAAATACTTTATACACTATTAAATACAGAGTGAAAGAACATTTAGCTTCACATAGAATTAATAACGACTTATCAAACTATGCATCACATTTAAATGAATTTAAACATACTCGTACTTTTGATAAAACAAAAAACTTAAACATTTTACATGTAGGACATAAAGGTCAAAAGTAAGATAGATTAGAAATTTTAGAAATAAATAGGATAAAAAATAATAGCGATAGAATTTTAATAAATCAGCAGATAAAATTTAAAAACTCACCCTCATTAGCCCCCTTAGTTAGACCCTGTACATTGTAATTAAACAATAAATATATTTCATATAATAGAATATTTTCTTAAAGTACACCGCCGCCAACACATGTTTCAACAATTTGTCTCACTCTGTTCCATTACAATATTGCGTATTGTATCTTTTTCAACTTATTTTTAAATGTACCTACACTTAAGATAATATTTAGTTTTATATAAATTACCCTTACACTGAATAGTATTCACCAATCTGAAGATGCCCATTAGAGGGTGAAAGCGCTAATTGGTCAAAATAAATAAGTGGAAGTGTACCAAGTATTTTTAAATTAATAACTTATATGGAAATAGTGAGTTTGTTTTTTTATGACGTAGATTGTTTTCCTACAACACTGACTATCGCTATTATTAAAACACCACTACTTTATCTTACTTTTACTTAAAACGTAGATACCACCGTACTAGTGACCGACCGATGTTTCGGTTTCGGCCAGTAAAACTAGTTTTGGCAGCATTTTCGGTTTTGGCATAATTTTCGGTTTTGGCAGCATTTTCGGTTTTGGCTTAAGATGCGGTCGGCATGTGTCGGAAAACGTTTGGCTGTACTCAAGTAAATCTAAAGCTAGGGTTTCCTAGGACAGCGGTGCCCGCATCTTAACGGCCGTAGTGAACGGCGATGCGGTGGACAGCCGTCGTAACGTCGACTAGAGAGTGGTTTCCTAGGGAAACGGTGTTAAATGGTGTTGATAACACCGTTTTCCTAGGAAACTACACTCTAGTCACCGTTACGACGGATGTCAACCGCATTACCGTTCACTACGGCCGTTAAAATACGGGCACCGCTGTCCTAGGAAACCCTAGCTTTATGTATGACCCGTGATTCGGCCGCCGGACCTTTCATATTAATATTTGTGTAATTCCTGTATATTTAGTAAGTTAACGATCTTACAGCGTACGTTAAGAAACTGTTACAAATGTATAAGTTACATTTATAACATTTATTACAAAACAACCAATTTCCTTCGAGAACCTATTAGAAAACTCCAAAATTGATGTAGTTAAGTCCATCAGAGATTTAGGAGTTGTTTTGGACTATAAACTGACATACAACGAGCATATAGATAATACAGTAAATAAATCACTGAAATTACTTGGCTTCATTAACAGAATATCCTCTGATTTAACAACAATGTTTTGAGTTTGTCCAAATTTTTGTAGACAGGGACTGGATTCAACTCCCTAGGGAGATGTTTATATTAACATATTACAACAGAGATAAAGAACATTTCAGAGAAGGTAATATAGAAGACTATGTTGATAAATTACCTGGTCCATGAAGAAGTATAGAAATTGAAAAAATAATATTTTCAGGCGTTGCCTAGTATGTAGGTGAAATAATTCAATTATATGAATCTCACCCGCATAAATAAAGGTTTCAGCTCTTTAACTTCACAAACATCAACAGATGAAAGAATTGAAGGAATATAGATGTTCAAATATAGGCAGAATGGTGAATGTTACACAGTGTGTAAAGTGGCCACTTAAACCAGCCATTGACAGGTCATAAGCCCTGTAAATGCATAGTCTTCTATATTACCTTCTCTGAAATGTTCTTTATCTCAGTTGTAATATGTTAATCCTCTGATTTTACTAATGTCCGTACAATCAAAACTCTTTATTGCTCAACTGTTCGCCCTCTTCTAGAATATGCCTCCGTGGTCTGGTCTCCATTCTATGTCAATCGCATAAATCACATTGAATCAGTCCAACATCGCTTGCTTCGAAAAATAGCGTGGATGCTCGGACTAGAGAGAGATAATTATTCTTATGCTGAAATAGAGTCAATGTTAAATATTTCTAGTCTACAAAAACGTGGAACTAATATTGACTCCGTTTGGCATACTAAATGGTATAATCGATGTTCCATCATTACTGGGACAAGTAAAATTCAATATTCCGACTCGTAGATTGAGAAACAATAAAGTACTGTTCATCGATCAGCATAGAACAAACTATGGCCTAAATTCTCCAATGACCCGCCTTTGTCGTATTGTTAACTCAAGACAAGATCTGGACTTTTTTGGTTTAAGTTTACAACGATTTAAACGAGCACTAAATAAATAGTCCAGATCTTGTCTCGATGTCCCTTATGTTTGTGAATGCTTCTTTTTTTTTTTTTAATGTTTTAAACTATTCTTTTATTGTAATATTTAAACCTTATAAGTTGTATACATGGACAGTTTCCGTTAATAAATAAATAAATAAATAAATAACATCGAACCAAAAAGCCCTAAAAATAATCAAATTAACGTATGCCTTTTATTTCATTATTTATTTCATTTAACAATTATTTTAATGAACTCGTAACGTTTAACAATTAAAACGCCTGATTTTGGGCGTTTTGACGTGACCTTTAACTTATTTAAATGAGTTTCGGATTCGGTTTCAATTTTTTTACAGGCTATAAATATCTACTATTGGCAAGACCTGACCGTTTGTTTTCTTTTTACATATTGTCTTTTATAGGAGCTACGACCATTCAAAAACTCTTAAAAGTGCCTAGTTTTATCTGCCTTCTTCGGACGTTCGATATCGCCACCACCCATTCCCTTTCTGCACTTATGGTACAAAGGGCACTGCATTGGTTCACCAATCGCAACTTATTTTTATTATTATTTTTGTTACGTGAAGGTAAGATGATCAGTCTTACGCTTCAGGCGCTGGACTGTGAAATATTCTAGTGTAAAAGCATATTTTCAAATAAATATTTCATGTCAACCGTGATGGGAATCGAACCCGAGACCTCTTGCATGGTAAGCTAATGCGTTGACCACTGCACTACAGGCCGATATCCAAATATCATAACGATTTTTGAATCAAGCAAAACGTCCCACCATAGAAAAATGAACAAAATCGGTTCAGTTTTGGGTTGCAAAAACGGAAATACGAGACCTCTATTGGGTCGATTTTATTTAGCCATAATCGATCCGACGCGCAGTTGTCTTTTTCGCACATCATACGGGGGGAGGTATCTGCGAGAGAGTGAAAAAAACTACATTCAATACCTATTCTTAAAACCGCTCTTCACCGCACATTCTCTTAAATCTTAATTCTGGTGTATGAGATTTATTAACATCTAACTCCGCAACTAATTTTTAAAATAAACAATAATAATTTAAACATAAAGTAACGTAATGTTACAAAACAGTGCTTTTCATATGTTTTTTTTACTTTACATAAGGGAAACTAAATGCGAGGTCATAAATTACGTTTTCATGGAACTAACACGACAAAATATTTCAATTTAATCACTATAACGCAAGATGGCTGCTAACCCGTGAATATTAATAAACTAAGGTAAGACACAACAAATAGTTTATTTTAGACATTCGTATATTCTAGTAAAATACACTTTTCCCAGTTCCCTACCGTAATCTCCAACACGTGGGCCATTTGCTTTTCAGGGAACATCTTAAATTCTCTAGTGTACTGGCGAAACGTGGATTAAGCGAAGACATTTTCCGGAATTACAAAACATAAATGCCTCTAACATATTTAAAGGGGTTTTTACGCAAATGTTGAGATTCAAAAGCATTAAAATGTGGTTGCGGCTAGATGTAAAATGCATGTTGGGATAATGCGGACAGACGCTGTTGGAATTTTCTTCATTTCTTCACAAAGGAAAAGTTTCCGGATTCAAAGCCATGATAATGAGAGACGTTCGCGGAGGTTGCAGTCTGCAAACTGAATTATCTTATTCATGAGATTCAATTCAAGAAAAATGCATAAATGACAATCGGCCAAGTAATTTTAGAATCGGTCAGTGGCGGAAACAGAGAATTCAATGCAATTCATGTATTTAAAATAACATGTACATTACAAATATACATTCAAGACGTACGTATTAAAAAAAAAGTTATTTAAGTGAGTAACCTAAAAATGCTGATATTGAAGTTACCTGGTTTTAGGAATTATTAAGAATAATATATTAAAACAGCATTTTATGGATGGAGAGAAATTTGCAGAAGCGTATTTAAAAATATATTTTCAGGCGTTGCATCGTGAAATAATTCAGTCAGATGAATCTCACTCGCATCAATAAAAGTTTCAACTCTTTAACTAGAAATATAAATATTCAAATAAAGTCAGAATGACGAATGTTACAAAGTATGTAATGTGGCCACTCAAATCAGCCAATAACAGGTCGTAAGACATATAAATGCCCAGACGAAAAGATTCCCTTATTTAAAAAAAAACAATATCTGTCTTTATATGTTACTTTTGTAAACAAAAAACGTTAGTGCGGAAAATTGGTGTGTTTCATTTGTGACAAATGGATTACAATATAATATATCATGTAATATGAATGCATGTACGTTTATGTAAGTACGAGTACACATTACCAAAAAACACATTTTAATCATAAAAAATAATTAAAAGATTATCAAATTTTTAACTATCTGTCATTGGAGTTTACTATGTAATAACTTTAATTACAAAACCAACGGTTAAACCACAAATGTCAAAATAAAGATAGTAAACATGACAGTATTTTGTGAGTCCAAACTTTTGTATTCAGGATATTTTTTTATTTTTTTTACATCACAACAAGGGCCTAGAGGCTCAATTACAGTGATGAATTACAACAGAACACTCAGGCTTGAAAAAAATTACATTTATTTTTTGTGTTCTCATCGGGAATCTAACTCGGGATCTTCCGCGCGTGAGCCAAGTATCTTAGCCTCTATGCCACGGACGCCGGCAATATCTTTATCATTATTTACCAGAACTTTTATACCAGAAATGATGAGAGTACAAGCGACTGACATTATATTTGCATAACTTGGGACAAAGAATATTATTTTCAGTCCGGTATGCGGTAATCCAAAGGCAAACATCTACCAACTCCTAGATATTATACAGAGCTATCTTTCTCTCAGACATTTTAAGTGCAAATTTTGTTTGCGATGTCTACTTGGTGCATTGTTCAAATATCTACAAAAGTTGCGAAGTATAAGTATCTCGTTGATTACTGGAGACAAGTGTTTAGTTTAGTTAGGTAATTGAATAAATGTTGAATTATGCAGAAAGTAAGAGAGATAGTCGTAGAAAGTGAGTAGAGGTTTTTATTCATACAATCATGTATAAAATACATCTATTAAATAACTAACTTTTCTATTTAATGACGACTACCGGCATAAGTAGAAAAAAATATAAACATTCTTAGAGATCATAGTAATTACAAAATATACTCGCTGCTTTTTAATTTCGGTAGGTTTATAATTTTTTTTTTAAAAATAAATATCTAAGATTTCGTGTTTGTATATTTGAAAGAACACCAGGAACAGAAGCAAAAGGGCTTAAAATTTGGGTTTATCACACACTTTCGTGTAGTGGCCATGTTTTTGTAAAAAAAAATCTATATATATGAGAGAGTCCGATGTCTTGCAGGAAACCCGCTGGTTTAAACTGTGCAGCTCGGTTATAAGCTTAGACTACACCCTGTCTACGTAATCTATAAGTGTGAAAGCACTAAAATTAATGCTATGAATCATAAACATATAAAAAAACTATACAGCTTGTATGGTAAACCCTGTCACATCCGAAACAAGGTATAAGCAAGATGACATATTGGTATATTTAAAAAAATACCCACTGTCGTGGTTTCGCATGAGACAGGTTTTACCATGCACGCTTTATATATAAAGCATCAACGGAAATACCATATTATTAATTGTAAATGTAAATGAAAAGTAAATAAGATACTTCTTTCAGAGGACGATATTATTATGTCTGATGTCTGTTTTCTTCTATAATATAATTTTTTAGTTGTGAATTATTGTATAGTGGCGAAATTATGTAGCTGAAATATAAAGGTAGCATTCTGATAACGGGGGTAATAAGATGAAATAACGGGGATACTGAATAAGGCAACTAGATAACAAACAGACAAGCGGAAGTTTCACCAATAAATAAGGAATGCTTCGCTGAAAGCTCGGGGGCTGGGAACTTAAAGCTCCTTACACTTTCCGTTGTTAAGTTGGTAGACAAAGACAGTAAAAAAAACACTTAGGCAAACAAACAAACATGTGCGAAACATACTTATCTTTGCTTACCGCCAGAAGGTTTCAGATAAATATATTTGTGATCAATATTTACCCACCTACATATTTATATATGAACGTATTTGTAATATGGATTCTTTCAAACGTTAAGTAAACATCTAATTAATTTTCAAAACACTGCGCACTAGTAATTTTTTACGAATCAACTTATTTATATCTCTATTTTTTTGTATAGAGCTGGAATAAAAAAAGTAGAAAGCTTTTAAAGACTATTGTTTTTCGAGGTATTGTCCATGACGATTGACAGATTTTTGCATGCGCTCGAACCAACTCTGGAAGCAGTTTTTCCACTCGTTTGTTGGTACAGTCGAAATTGCGTTTTTGAAGGCGTTGACTGCTTTTTTTGGTGAATGGAACCTTTGACCTTGCAGTCCATTCTTGATTTTCGGAAAGGTAAAAAATTGTTGGTTCCTGGGTCGGGACTGAACGGAGGATGGTCTAGCAATTCAACTTTTTGTTGCTCTAAAAATACAATTGTCTCGCGAGCTGTATGCGAACGATGAGGATGATTCTTCTGAACGTTGATTTTTCGAAGCTCAGCGAAGACTTCCGGCAAACAAATGGTTGTATACCAATCGGCAGGGACAGTTCTTTGATCTTGCAGAGGAATTGTTGCTACATGACAAATGTCAAATGACAAATGTCGCGACCATATTTTTGGACACACTTGACGAACTTGGAGAACGAATGACTTTTGTCGACTTTTCTTCACCTTGAAATACCCAAAAAAACGATTGGCGTTTATTTTCGGGTTCATATAAGTAGATTCACGATTTATCACCATTGACGATGCTGTACTCATTTTTAGATTTTCCTGTGTTAAAAAAGTCTAGAGTTTTTGACACCAACTTACTATGGCTTTTTTTTGTTCTCCGGTCAACAGATGTTGTTCAGTGTTGAATCATCTGTAAAAACAATATTTCACTTCTACCATGTCAGAAATCGAACCGTGGATTTCAAGAATGGCAGGCGAGCGCGCCAACCACTATAGTACGAGGCGGACTTATCTCCACTTGATTATCTTTATCAGTATTTTTAGCTGAGAGTAAAAACACTCGTTCGGGAATTTAGTTCGTCATACATATTTCACACACAGAACTGTATTGTTCATAAAGAAGCAACTACAGTACAATTCTAGTTGTTTGTTTTGTAAATAATTTTAAAATTTTAATTTCTTAAAAAAGAATCAATTCTTATGGTAAACTAGTAAAAAAATAATCAATTAGAAAACAAACCTTACATTTATAATTCTTCTTTCGAACTGTTATTTCTCCAAGTGCGAGAAATACTTTGCCCCGATCTGAAGTTCATGTAACAAGTACGAATTCAGAAAAGGGAAGCTTTATGCATACAATAAGTTCAAAGCACTTTGTTTCGTAGTAATGAGATGCATAAATATGAATGTTGCAGTCTGCAAGTGCTTTCAAGTGAGGCACAACCAAATTCAGAGCTTTATTTTAAATTTCCTTGGGTTTTAATTTTTCTAATTTTTTCTTAATTTAAAATTGTGAGTTAAGTAATATACTAATATAGTTAAATCTTATTATAAATAATTTAATTAATAAGCATTTACTCATACCCTAGGTCTGTATTTTTGAAGTATCCACTATGTAGAAATAATGTTTTAAAATAAAAAACAGGTATTTTCGCTAGTCCTCAATACGTTTGCATTCATTTTGACAGGCAAAAATATTCACCGCTACGCGAAAAAACCATTCGCACCACTGTGGCACTCATGTTTGACGTTCTGCTGACAATCAACGCTCTCTAGAAAACCAGTGCCATCGATTTGTACAAACAACGTTTTAATGACGTTACCTGACGCCACATGACCATAGCTTAAGTCTGTCTATCCTCAGCTGCCGTCTTACATTTCGCCACCTGGAGATGGAGAAGCTGCGCAGCATTTTTTTTCCCTGCATCCTTCCATCTTATCTTGGGCCTTCCCACTTATCTCCTTCCACTTGGGTGTCCCTTTATTGGTATTTTAGGGACGCATGAATCAAACATTCGCTGTACATGTACTTCCCATCCTAATCTAAGCAGTTTCATAGTATATAATATGTCGAGATGCTTGGGGCCTGTCATATGATGAACAGTTAAATGTTAGACCGAATGCGCCACTGTTAACCTTTATTCTGTATCTACGATGTTGTAAAGACATAAACTGTTAAATATATATAATCCTTACATGCAAAAAATATTTTATTTATGTTGCTTAAAATTTGTTAGAATTATCTGCAAAAGTACCAGCATTTAATTCTGATTTTCATATTGTTTTCTTCGAGGATACGAGATTTCAATGGAATGCTCTGGGGATGTTACAATGTGCTTACACGCACCATTTTCGGTGCGGCTAATTCATATTATGTAAAACAGACATGTCTTTGCATAGTGTTTTTATTGTTTAAATTTCCCTGAGATGGACATAAAAAATATTTTTACATTTAAAAAGAAAAAGTTAATGGAAATGAAAGGTTTGTGCTTGTTGAGCCTATGTTTTTTGTCCTTGTTAAATAAATATATTTATTTACTACATAAATCAAATTTTCAATTTAACAACAAAACTAACATCATTTCTCATAAGGATTGTTTTTATTGAAAAACTTTTAATTGTTACATTTAATTAATTGTAATAACTTGATGGTTAGTAACATAACAATTCCTACAATCTACAAAATTTTCGTGGTAGATAATAGATTTTTCCGGATTGTGTGTAGTCTGTCTAACAAGATACCTGTTTTTATATGCAGTGTAAAAAAATAACAAAACGCACTTACCTACTATAAAAAGCATTATTTCTTCAAATAAAACTACATTTTTATTGTTATAAATGTTTAGTGAATTTGTAAGGTATATTCAAAAAATTAAAAACATTTGTTTTCAATGAAGGAAAACTTCTATTTCATTCCTACAAAACTACAAAATTGACTACAAAAATCATTTTTAAAATAGAGTTCCGGAAAGTGAATTTTTATTTTGTTGCTAATATCTGTATCTTAAAAAACACAGTCAGAATAATTATAAAAAATATTTGTTATATTAATATGAAGTTGTTTAAATAAGAAATAATTTAAACATTTAAGTTTTTTTGTAAAAATTCGTCGTGTAAGTACATTGTTATTTATTAGTGATATTTTAAAGTAATAAATAAATCAACAATCTCGTTCACCCAATTTTATTTCTATAGTAAAAACGATAATTTATACGTTCACCCATACATTTTTGACGTGAAAATCCCTTAATATAATAACACGAACTATGTCCAAACATAAAGTGATGTCATGTATGTATACACCCATATCTGTGAGACGTTTCGAAGGATGAAGGTATAGGGTTCCCGTGAAGAGGTTAGTATTGGATTACAGGACAAACAGAAAGTATTCCACGTGGGCGCACTCGGCACAGGGTGGGGATGACACGTAGGGATTATGACAGGTGGCTGAAATGTCATCCCTACAGATGACAGGGTCCGAGAACCTTATTTATTCTCCCTGATAATGGAGAGATGAGTCATCAGATTCTTGAACGCTATCAATACATCACTAGCTTTCCTTCCATGTACTTGGTGTTGTTTTTTTTATCAAAACAAACAAAACATCATGCCGTTTACCCCGTAGGTGTCGGCGGAGAGCATAGAACGCCTCTTTACTATGTCTTTGCATACAGACCTGACTTCCTATTCATTCATACATTATCTCATGCACGCACGACGATTATTCCGACTTTTGACATTTCCATCTTTAAATATTTGTCGAATTTGGTCATGACATGATTTGATAATGCTTGTCTCAACCTCACACGATACACATATCTCGAAATTTGTGCACCTATCGTACATATCTTTACTTCACATTCGCCTGAGAGGTCTTATAACTCTTGTTTTTTTTTTTTAATTTTACACTACGCTCCAATACTTATCGTGGGATGGCGCCAGGACTATTTTGAAATTCTAATTTTGCCGCCTGCGATAAACATTTATTTGCCAAGGTTGCTTTTTGAGAACGTAATTTGTAACTAACTAACCAAATAGTACTCACGTGTACCATGCATATTTTCTTCAAAGCCTTTTTGATGAAAAAAGGCTTTGATCGAAACTTTTATAATTTATATTCAAAAATACGGCGTCAATACCTACATAATCATTGGGTTTCTGGCACGAGTTGGTAGCTAAATTTGACTAATTGTGAAATATTGCACTTTTAAAGTTAAAAGCTCACCTAATTCACCATTTCAAATAAAACCAAAAGTTGAATATTGTATAATATTTTTTTTTGTGTATATATTTTTATTTACTTTAAACAAAGATTATTTTATGCCATTTTAAGACATTCCCTATTTTGTAAATTTGTAATTACCAACTCGTGCCAAAATCCCAGCGACATTTTCTAACATATTTATAAAATTATAACTGAAATAGTTGACTGTAAATAACTACTTAGTTTAATAACAATACATGTGCCAGCTAGGATTTGTAGACGGTACCACCTGTTTCATGTACCAATAAATAAAACATCGTATGTTAAAAATGCTTTTTTTCGTAGGACTTTTTCAGTGTACATTACAAAATTTAAAGATATAGATTACACAAACACCACTCTGTCAGATTTAAAATTAACACTAAAAATGCATTATGTAACTAAGTAGACATTATAATAATAAATATGTACATCTCCCTTCACCTCCTTATCCTCTCTTCAAGCATCCTTGTCCTAATCCCGCCCAATTTACAATAAATTACTGTTCTTAAAAAAAAAACTCTTTAATTATTGAAAAATATTTACAAGTACATAAAAATAACATTTTTATATGTATAAACTTATATGTATTTATTTAATCTGTAATATATTTTCTTTAATAACTTTGTATACTTTGTGGAAATCTATTATTAGTTCTGAGTTTATGTATAACACTATATCTGTTTGTTTACTATAAATATGTATGTAGAACTGTTGATTTCCCAAAGAAAATAAAAATAAAATAAAATAAATTAACTGTAATACGGCTTTTAGAGAAAGGCCTCAAAATCAAATATTTGGACTAATAATATGAATATTAGTTTTTATTTAAAAAAAAAAAACAAATATTAATGATCTTTTTACTGCCCAAATAAATAAAAATATTTCTTTTGGACTTACCTTATTTTCAACTTTTGGGTATTTTATTTCACAAATAATATTTCTCAACCCCGTTAAGTATACTTGTAATATATGGGATATAATCTACCTAACTATTGAGGATTTGTTTAAGTCCTTTGTATAAAACTTTGAACCGATTTCTCGAGAGGGTTCTAGAGTAAACTTAGAACTCAAATATTACGCAAATCGTATTTTATAATAATGGTTATAATCCCAGTAACGTTAAAAGCTGCATCCCTAATCTGTGTGGAGGCGCGATCAATAATCACTCCAGAATCCAAAACCGGGAGGAAACCAGACGGTCCGAATATACAAACACCAATATATACGTATGTTTGTCAGCAGACAGGTTTCAGTTGCAAATATATAGGCATGTACAGTACAATACTGCTCACATTAATTGTCACACGTTGTGTATGGTAAAAAAAGGAATTATTTTTAATTTTATTCCTGGCCCATTAGCTTCGTTTCCCACCCTCCCCTTAACCCATCCTACCTATCTAACCTAACAGGATTCATAAAAATAGAAAATTTGGATTTGGAACAAAATAAACAAAATTTTGACATTGCATCACACTGCATAAGGATTCTTGGAATCGCGCATTGTTGTGTTAGTGATTATAAATCGTTTTATAATTCATAGTGAACTTTCATTATCCAGTGCACCAATATTAAAAACATCCTTCTCGTATCAAAAGTACGGTAGGTCCATTCCTGTGCTTCTTTCCTTTATTCAATTATTCCAACTTTGTACAAAATTCAATGAATTTGTTTTTACATTGTACAGTCCGCTTGTCGTTAACACGTTATTTTCTTTACTAATTTTTTTAACGAGGCTTTAAATTTGTAAATTAAAAAAAAAGTGCTCATCATTCATCATCAAAGCCTGATCTACACCTGATGATGCATAGGGCACCGTATTGCAAACGTACATGCAGTCTATTTCGATCATGTGTTACAAGAATCTGTCTGAAAATTTTATTGTGCACGCAGAAATATTGATTGACACAGCAGAATAGATAAGTAAAGTGTCATTTAATAAGAGTAATTGAATTCGCGAACTTTAAACTTAAAATATAAAACAAATTTTATTTGACATAAAACGGATATTTTTATATGATGTCAAATAATATTTGATGTTTTAAATATAATGTCGGTCAAATGTCTACCACATCGTTGTTTAAACCGAAGTCCAATTTTCATTAATTCTCTCATTAGATGAGCAAAGTAGGGTAAAAAAATTAATTACCCTGGCAATACTAACGAAATGTCCATCTTGTTTTCTTCGACAATCTGACAGATGGAAATATAATTCAATTTTTAGTAATGCATTTGCTACTTACACATACATTTGCTAATTACACATGAAATGTGATCATCCTGTTTTTTTAAGATCCCAGCAGTATTTCTACACTTTAAAAAGACACAACACGGCATAGTTGAATTCAAATCAGGAGTTACGTACTGCGTACTTATGGGTCAAAACGTAAAACTACTTCTTTAAGAGTAGTTTAGTCGCCTTATGTTTAATGCGCGTATGCGGTTTCTGGACTATTCCTAATTCTATGGTTTCAGCTCTTTTACTTCACAAAAGTCAACAGATGGAAGAGTTGAGACAATGTGGATGTTTAAACATAGGCAGATGAAATAGAAACATAGGCAATGTTAAACAGTGTGTAAGGTGGCCACTTAAACCAGCAAATTACAGGTCATAAGCCCTGTAACTGCCTAGACTCCTATATTCCCTTCTTAAAAATGTTTTTCCTCTCTGTTGCAACAAATTTAAATATTAATAGCTCCTTTGGGAGGAAATCCAGCCAGTCTGCAAGCATTTGGACATACTCAAAACATTGTTGTAGCTCAAAGTAGGTCATTTTTTTATTACCTTTTTAGTACATTTGTACAATTAAATACTCTAATGTTTACCGCGTATAAGAAAAAAATAATTTTCCGTAGCGCTGAACTTTCTCATTTAGTTTATTTTTATTAACCGTCGATATTTAAAGAGAACCCGAAATTTTGTTCACCAGTGTACTAATGCATCTTTTTTGCATACATATACTCGCGTACCGTTGTACCTTAAATATTGTACTGTCTTCAGGGGCAGACTCCGTACTCCAGAAAACCGAAGCTGCGGTTTTAACATAAGACTCCTAAATATAACTTGTCAAGTCTGGAAAAGAAACGATTCGTTCGATATTTCAAATATTTGTTGACCTACTGGATTTTTTTTTTTTTTTTTTTTTTTTTTGCACCACAACAGGCCAGGAGGCCCAATTACAGTGGTGAATTACATTACGAACAACCAGGCTTGAGAAAAATCACATTTTTTAATTTTTGTGTTCTCACCGGGAATCGAACCCGGAACCTTCCGTGCGTGAGTCAAGCGTCTTGACCACTACACCACGGAGGCCGCCATTGGATTAAACCCTCTAGGGATTAATATGAATATCATGAATTCTATCGAGGCACCAATTCTCAAAATGCAATAGCTTGCTGTTTTGGGTCCTAGTTAAGTGACACGATTCGCATCCAAATAGTAGGAGAAGTTGTATTTGATTTTTTACTCTTGTGTGGCTGTGGTGTAACACGAGTCTACATAGGATTTACAAGACTTGACATATCTATCTTATTGGCACTGAGCAGGAGTGCACGCTAGTTATATGACCAGTGTATTTATGATTTTATTTTGCTATAACAGGCCTAAATTATATTATAATTTTAAAAATACGGAAAAATAATTATTTATGATATTCTTTGAAATGTCTGAACTTCAGAATATTCCGGCTTTTGTTTGAGGTAACACGCTGTTACATCACCGCGTGTAAATGATTTTTTCAACATAGCGTTTTTAAAGCTAACGAGTAAATATCTCGTCTTCAGATAGCTTGGAAAAATAATTTTGATGGTCAATTACTCACGTGTCCTTTTTAAAGAGAGATTTCTTATTGATGTTAATTGGGTTTATGAAAGTACACCCTCTTTATATCCGGCTCCCGCTTGACTGGTCTTATATTCTTGATTCCTTACTTTCTTTTTAGGTCACCTAAACGTTGTAACGATATTATCCTTTAGTGCCATAAAGGTTTAGCATTTCGGGGTCCTTCGTCCTCGGTACTCCGGGTGACCTCCTGCTGCTTAGTGGCAGTGAGACGTAAAATGGTGCGAGCTTAATTAAATGTAAGGACCTCGACAGCTAAGGGGTTCTCTTGATGTATAGCAGGTTGGGACGGGGAAAGTTTTCGTATTAAATTGCAAAACCTAATAGAGGATTACAGTCCTATTTGTGTTATATTCGTTCATACATTGTATTATACATCAATTCGAATTTGAGATCACTTAGATTTTTTTTAAATGTGTTGCATTGTTTTATACTAAAGCCTTATAAAACCTATTTTTTTTAAGGAATTATAATAATCAGTTGTTTATCTATTCGACAGTATTACGAGCATTTTAGAAAAACCTCGTTTCTAAGGGAATATTACCATCTCCTTGTAAATTCTGTTGAACAAAATATAAGCTAAAATTAGCTACCCGATTCAAACGATATTTGTAACTAATCGATTTCACCATTGAAATAACGCTTTATCAATATTTTAACTAGTTAATCAAGACATTTGTCTGGCAACACATTCACGAAAAGCCCTGACTCTAAAAATCTATGCAGTAGTTGTCAAAAATCAAGCGTTTTTCAAAATCCACATTCTCAAGCATACCTAACAACTCCGTCGTTTCTCAGTTATTACGTTTAATCTTGATATTTCTCATAAGTTTTTGGCACATCGCAGTATTTTATGTATTTTTGATAATTAAAATCAATAATTAAGGTTACTTTTTAAAGCGTTTAGGTTCATATATCTGTACTATTTTTTCCTTAGTTCGTTTTAGTTCAGGGGTTCGAACCGTCAGTAGGGTCGCAGTGTGTCTCGCCTTGCTGGAGGGTGTGATTCTATCAAATGCTGCGAACGCCCAGTAAACCCCTCGGGTCATCTTTTCCCAGGAATCACTATAGCGAATACGTCCAACAAGCAGTTGTTCTGGCCTCGAAGTAGCGCAGGACCGAGATACTTTTGCTGTAGTGATCGCCAACGTCGGGGGGACCTGGTAAGACACCGCAAGAAGAAGTATTTATTTTCTTGTTTTAGTATTTTATTTTATTTTCCAACTTTTTAAATAAAATCTAATAATATAATAATAATATATAATAATAAATAATTAATAATAATATAATCATAGTTTTTTTAAGATAAGTTTATGTTAGTTGGTATTTTATTTGTTTATTTTGTTTTATTGCATACATATTTAGTAACCTGGAATATATATAAAACTAGTGAATAGAAAATGAAAACAGAGTATTCTCTGTTTAGGATAGTCTCCATCTAACATGGCTCAGCCTTTTCTAAGATGGAGACAGCATAAGTAGTTCTATACTAATATAACAATAACAACAAAAAAGACTGAAACTACTTAATTATAAATGCATAGCCAATCAAATGTAAGAAATTAAATATCGTTATTATACAAATATAAAATATATATATGTGTCAAGAATACATGTTACTTAAACATAAATAATATAGTATACTATATAATAAAAAACAAATATAAAGTAATGAAATACATAAAAAATAATAATAATAAAGTACTACGTTTAATATTTTAATATTTGTTAAGAAAATGTCATTTATTATAAATGTTGAATTGATAATTAAGTATATATAATACGCATGTAATCCGAATGAAAACATAATTATTCGTATAAATTATTAATCGTTAATATTATTTTGAGAATTTAAAGATATCTACTTGCATTTAATAAAGGTTTTAAGCTAAAAAATATTACGGTTATTCCATAAAACAAGGTTCCTATAAAAAACATTAAATAATAATGAAAAATAAAAAAAACGTTTCTGAAAATTAGTATTTTTTTGTTTTTGTTTTCTGTTATTGCTACTTTCATAAAAAAAAACGAAATGCCCATCTCTAGTATGTATATAAACATACTTTAATACTTATGTCCCACGGTTAAAGTAATCAAATCTAGTAGGTAATAATAATTACATATGTATTTTTAAGTAAATTTGAATAACACTGTTTTGCAGCTAACTTCAGTGTTTGCTGCAATGAAACAGAATAAGTTGAAATTAAATATCAATGTAACTGATTTAAAACAATACCATACATTATTATTACCTGTCTCTGAACAGCGTGCATTACGAAACTATGTATTATCTTATGTTTGTGCTAAATATTTACGATGCACATACATCTTAAATAGTTTTTGAAACGGGATATCTTCAATGACAGTCCCCTGCATTAAATGCAGGTTTTGTCTGTAAGTGCATGTATTTTGTAATACAATATCTCAATAACTATTACTTTTATCGCAGGACAGTTTCGGAAAAAAAACCTGTAAATATAACAAGTATTGCAGTTTTAAATTTTTGTGAACACATTACATATTAAAAAATTTTGCAACAGAGGGAAAATATTTTTTTAAAGGGAATAATATCAGTGTGTTAAGTGACCACTTAAACAAGCCAGGTCATAAGCCCTGTAAATGCCTAGACTCTGTTGCAACAAATTTAGATCTGACTAACTCCCTACGGAGGAAATCCAGCCAGCCTGCAAACATTTGGACACACTCAAAACATTGTTGAATCAACTAACTGGTAAAAAAAGAAGTATGAAAATTGGAAAATAGTTTTCAGGCGTTGTCTAGAAAGTGAATTGGTTCAGCCGGATAAATCTCACCCGCATGATAAAGGTTTCAGCTCTTTTACTTCACAAAAGTCAATAGATGGAAGAGTTGAGAAAATGTGGTTGTTTAAACATAGGCAGAACGGTGAAGGTTACACAGTGTGTAAAGTGGCCGCTTAAACAATTACAAATTACTTCGGAGAGCGTACATTAAATTGCGTTGTTCCAAGATTGTTCAATGATCTCCCACAAACCATCATTAACATGAAAGATCTTCAAATGAAAAAAAAGAACTGAAGAAATATCTTCTAGATACTTTATAGTGCCTGTTTATGAATAAATTTCTAAAATATAAATAGAATAAATGTAATATAAACCTGTCAAAAAAAAATGTGTCCCACCGAAAAGTCTTTAGACTTAGTGCGTAACAAATTCTTGTATGTATTTTTTAACTATAAAATAAACGCTGCTCTGCAGCACTGAAACTGAAACCAGCCAGCGAGAGGTCATAAGCTATGTAAATGCCTAGACTTCCATATTCCCTTCTCAAAAATGTTTTCCCTCTGTTGCAATAAATTAAGAAGGGAATATCTCCCTAGGGAAGAAATCCAGCCTGTCTACAAACATTTGGACACCTTCGAAACATTATTGTCATAACATTTTCACTAAAATGTTCACGTCATTTTGCCAAATTTGGAAGGTGTTTTTTTCTTGTTAATTGTGATACGCTAAAGTGTATACTAAAGCGTATCTGCGATGCCGGTCAATGTTTGATGAATAGGTATTTAAAATTTGTTTTTCTGTCACTCTCGCAAACGCCTCCTCGATACTGTGCAAAAAAGAAAACTGTACGTCGGACTAATTTTGCCTAACCAAAATCGATAAAATCGACTTTTCGCTGTCCCGTTTTTCGCACCGTAAAACAGAACTTATTTGGTTATTTTTTACGAAAGAACATCAGAATAAAATTTTCTGTGTCGGTATTTTTAACGGATTTTAAAATTATCTTTTATATTTGTATACCGCTCGTCCGAAGATGGCAGATAAAACTGGGGGCTTTATCGAGTTTTTGGATGGTCCTATTTCCAATACCAAACAATCTATCAAAAAACATATCTATAGAGACACGCAAGTGTTGAATATATATGGTGTATAAAAAAATCGTTGCTCTAATCCAGGGAGAAAATACGGGAATACTTTTGAATGAAGAAAAGTGAGACCGCGTTTTCTCTTAACGCTTTTTTAATTAATATTAATTTTACTTATATTATTAATGGTGACGCGTGAATGTTTACGGCCATTTGTATATTTTGTTTCTCGGCTTAACCTTGAGAAGTAGGAACCTGAGCAGCCTGGCAGTACCTACTGCATTGCAATAATTTAAAAAATTCCGCATTTAAATGAAACAGACAGCTTTTATATTTTCCTGAAAAACAAAGAATATGTCTTCTGTGATCCGCATGATAAACTGACAGCAAAATAATATGCCTATCGCCGTCTTCACATCGTTATCGATATAAGTGTCAATAGCATTATTATCATCACCGCATCCAACATCCCATAATCCTGATACACAAAGCCGAATTGAGAAAGAACTGAACATCCGCATCATTCCCGTATATAATATCTGGTGCAGCGAAGGAGAACACTTCAAACATGTGAGTCAATTTCAATTGTATATTAAGTGGCAGTAAACGTTCTTAATAACGTGTGTGTTGGCTGACCTTGTTGGACCATCTTGGATAAGTTCATGCGCTCTCTAGATATCGAGGAAATAACTTTTGCGCCTCTGTCCCGCGTCACCAATTAGAAAGCTCATAAGACCTTCCAAGTCATATTTTTAAAAACGAATTTCACCTCTGCAATCTTCTCGGGGGGTTTTACCTCAATTAATCAAATCAAATAACAGTTTTCAATTTGGCTATCTGACGAATGGATTACTAAAGAGGACTAAATTAATTGAAGGACCGACCGCAGACAGACGGTACTAGCTACTACACGTGTGGTATTTTAGTAAATGGACATACAGGCTTTGTACAACATAGACAAATCATGTAAACTACTGTGTGCTGTTGAACGAGTAAAAAGGGAATTGGCAGCTCTAAATCCTGACCCAAATTTCGCCAACTACAAAAACTTATTTAAAAATATATTACAGACTCATCTACAGAATTTTTTAGTTAAAAAAAATAATACTCGCGAACACAGAAATTCCATGTGATGAAACAGTCTGTCTACACTATGCTGTATAAATGAATGCAGCAATCCCACAGGAATTCAGAATGCTCACACAGGAACAAAAACGGGCAGAATAGAAATTCTCTCCCACTCGCTTATTGATTGATGGACGTACAAAGGGGAAAACTGAAAAGTTATGTAAATGTATACAATTCGTCTGTCAATTCGATGCCGTTTGGTTCCCATCCTTCAATTTCATTTTCTCTTCTCCAAATTCAATTCCAACGAGGAAAAAATTCAAAATTTATGTAGAAAAGATAGCTTTTATCTCCTCATTTTATAATGATTCTTTGTGATAACTTTATTTTAATTTTAAATAAATTTATTTATTTAGTTCTCTAATAAAAAAAACATAGGCTAATATAGCATTCACAACAGCGTATTTATATTTACACTGACTCTAAGACTATATTTACTTACTTTTAAATATATAAAATATCCCGATTTGTAATATTTACATTGTTACTTCATATGTAAACTAAAACTAAAAGTGAAAGTAAATATATTTTAAAAATGAATATGGCGTAAAATAACAAATTCCCAGTATGGAATATTCAAATTTGTTGATGGTACATTTATCTCTTAACATATTACTATCTCATCAAATATAATATTTGTGTAATTTGAATTTTTTATTGCAATAATGAAAATATGAATATTTTTTTTTCTAGTAAAATGGCTAAATGGTGTAGAGCCAATTAAAATAAATATTTATCATCTCTATCAGCTTTTTAAAATTCCTTCAATTATAATCCTCTTTACAACAACAGATTTTGCTTAAAAACGGAACGCATGTTTATCTAAAACGTTTAAGTTTGTAAGTGAAAAATCTTGATAGAAGTTCATTGTAATTTATTATATAAATAAAAAACGAGTGATACTTTAATCCACAAATTTAAAATATCCAATAACCGGTTTCATCGCTTTCGCGACATCTTCGAGACTGCTATCTTTATTAAGGAGTTCAATGTATTTATACAAAACAGAGGTAAAGATAGAGAATTCAAAATTATATGAAAGTAAATTAAATAAAATAAATAAAGGATCATTATCATTTTTTTTCCGGGTTAACTAATGAGTTGATATAATGCCATTTAAATGAGTTTAAAAATAAAAATAAAATACTCTGTGGATTCAAGTATCACTCGTATTTTATTTTTATAATAAAAAACATGTTTATCTATTTAGAAAATATATACATTAATTTTAAATTAATAAATTATTAAAAACGACGACCAAAAATGTTTATAGAAACCTACATATTGTTTTCAAAAGTGATAATTTTTAACATTAAAAAAAAAACAGACCTAAATATAGTAAAATCAAATAAAATCTCAAACATTGCTTTTTAGGATTTTTATGTGACATTTAAAATTTCTGCATTAGAATTTTCTTTTCCGAGAATTTTTTCCTGGCACCAGCAGTTAAATTAAGTCGATTTAAGATAGAAAGCTTGTTTGTTCAACTTCGTTATTTACAAACGATTACTCCCAACAGTAGTACATATAGCTCGGTGGGTGGTATTTACGATTACGATTGTTCCTCTACCCTTTTTATCTGTAGGGACTCACAATAGGAAATACATTATCAATAGGTAAACCACATCGTTTCGATTAATGTTACCGAAAAAATAAAATGCTACTAAAATGCACGAGGTTCCAATTTCGATTCCCAACAGGAAAACATTAATGTAGAGAAATGGTGAAACTGCCTGGCATAAGAAAACGACAAGTAAGTATTTTTAAGAGGAAACGCGGCCTTACGTTTCTTCATACAAACGTATTACTGTATTTTTTCCTGGATAGTAGTGATTTTTTTTACACACTAGATATTTAACATCGGTGTGTCTCGATCGTTTTTCTTTTGTAATATATTGTTTTTTATGGGATTTTAGACCATCTAGACCGTATTTTTTTAGAGTAAAAACACTTACGGCGATGAAATCAAAATAATTTACATTATTCGAATGCTGCAAAAATCAGTCTAATTTTTTTAATATTTTGCTTATCTACAATTAAATAATACCTACTAAAAACTTTTTTTTTTCTAAAACTGCTAAAAAGTTATTATATCCCTACCTACCTACTTTTATATAGGATTTTATCTTTATATCTATAAAGAATAACGTCGTAATAGTTTTTGAATTTTTTTATTTTTCGTTGTTTAGATAAATACTTACATGTTAACTTGTTGTATGTACCATAAAACTTTTTAATTTTATTTTATACCTGTCGTGTAAAAGCCACCTGGGCGTATAGATGTAGATAAAAGTGATATGTATAAATCATAAAAACATTGATATTTTATTATCAATATAGGAGTTGCATTATTTTTTACCTTGCTTACGAGGTTTATATTTACTTCAAAGGGATAGTTATTAATTTGTATTCTTTAAAAAAAAACATATTACATTGATATATTTTTTAAATCTTAATTTTGTGTGTATTATTTTATGTTAATTTTAATTTGAAAAAAATTGGCTACGGTGGTAATCAAACAATAAAAAATGTATATTCATTGGTAATAAAAAAATCTTTAAAAATAATAAGAGTTCTAAACTCAAAACAAAAGCTTCCTACAGAACTTCTTCTCAAATACATTATAAACTTAGCTTTGGCGCTGTTTTCTGTAAAAACAATTTTCGACACTTCTTTTGTTATTTTGGCAGAAAAGGTCTCTTGTTCCGAATTCAAATTTATTTTTCTGTTTCCACTGATCTTTTCAAAACCTTTTTTAAGAGAGCGTATCCTGTTTTGAAAATGGTGGTGCTGGGCTTTTTAAATCAGTTTTATATGAAAAAAACGTGTGTTCATGCGTTTTTGATAATTGAAAACTTTTTAATTTTCATATTTCTTTTTTTTTTTGGAAAATTGAAACAATCTTTTGAATCTAAAAAAAAATCGTAAGCTATTCGATTCAACAGTTTAGAATCCACGATTTATGACAAATGCACATTAAGCATATGAGAAAAGGCTCAAAATGGAACTTAATGAAATATTTTTTTGTACCTATTTGCAATAGAACATCAATTTAAAAAAAACACAATATCCATAAAAGATGAAATCGGTATGAAATATTTCGTATATTTTAAGGGAAAATTTCTTAACCATGTTTAATTGTAATAAAATTAATTATGAACTGGAAACATCGCGCATTTATTGTTTTTTTGACGTGCCACTTGATGGAGTCGGCAAAAGCAGTCTACAAGGAGTGGTCGTGTGTATTCGACATCTGGACGTAAAAAAATATTAAAAGTATTTTTTTGGCCAGTATTTTGATAGCCTGCTATTCGATACGTAATACGTGAACGCTAACGTGATATTATTTCCAATGTGCACTGACTATTCGAGTTTCAAAGCGTGATATTGTTTTTATATCTCGCCTCTAGTTAAGAGGATAACAGCTATTATTCTCAACAAGGCCTGATTTTTGGGCCTTTTTTAGGTCTTTTATTTATATTATTACTATAATGTTTTGTAGGGTGAATTCGGACACCGAATTGTCCATTGTTCTTGTTTCAGAATGCCCAATCAATATCTACGAAAGACTCAATTGTTATAATTTATGATTACTGCACGACAATGCTTAACCAATATACTTTTATTGATGAACATACCAACGGTTCAGTTAAATTTGTTTCACGCGTATTTTTCTAAATTAAAAAAAAGAATTGTTTTTGTGTTTTTTTTTAATTATAATCCCCGAATACCAAACTGTTACAACTTACCTTGACCTCTGTTTCAACTTACCTCGGTACTGAAAGAGTTGTAACGCAGGAAGATTTCTTAGTTTTAGCCGATTTTTTCATTGACCCTGATTATTTTTCATGTTATTTTTTTAAAAATTATATGGTATATAAAATTGGCAACGTTAAGATATGAAGTTCATGGTAGATCTTTTATAGGCTTAGATATACTAGGTAATGTAAAAACTGTTTCAACCCTCCTCGGTCTCCCCTACGCTAATGTCATTTTAAAAGAAATTAACTTTAAAAAAATTACGAGCTCACATTAAAGTATTTTTAATTTTCTAGGGAACTTCAGTGTTTAAAATTCAAAACTTAAGTTACCGGCATTACTTTCGTATTCTGCCTCCGAAATTTAGGTTTGCTGTTTGCTGCAGCGAATTATATTTAAAGTGCCGATGAAAATTCTAAATTGCTCTCGTCTGCTGAGTCCAGAATACGAACTGTATATATTATCTTGCAACTTGGCAGAACATCGTTTGTACCGAGACTTCTCTAGAAGGTATTCGATATTTATGTATGTAAATTAGGTCCTTTATTGAAATAACCCGATGCAGTTCAAATGATTCGACATTTTCTGCCACGAAGGATACGCGGTAAATCGATAGCAGTGAAAATCACTGGAACATACGTATGTATACAATAACATAAATACAATTCGTATCTCTCTTGTACTGAAATATTACTTTTGGGTTACATTTAATGTCCGCCTCGTGGTCTAACTTCGTTGCCTACAATGCGAAAGAGGTTTCGGGACCGGTTCCTAGATTGGTTAAAATGAAACATTCATTCAAGAAGTTTTTTTTGCACTAGAATATTTCATAGTCCCTGGACAGGCTCTAAAAAATAAGACTGTTCGTCGTACGCAAAAATCATCACGATTCGCCGCGGTTGGTATACCAACACAGTGTCCCATGCACCATCAGGTGCGGAAAGGGAGTATCTCTGAGTTTTCAGAAAGCAGTCTTTCTTCGCTGTCAGAAACTTACAGACTTTAAAGTGCGTTAAGCGAGCAGTGGAAAGACGCCAGTATTTAGGTAGAATTAGAAGTGAGGAGATTAGACGCCGAACAAAGATTACCGACATCGCAGAAAGAACAGAAAAGCGAAAATGGCAGTGGGCGGGGCACGAGGCGAGACAGGACAGTGTCAGATGGTCGCCTATAATCCTGAAGTTGAAGCCTTGGAACAACAAAAGATGCGTAGGAGGTCCCCAAAAAATGTGAACCGATGACATTGTCGAGTTTGCGGGTTGTAGATGGCAGCAGATAATCCAAAACAGGAAATATTGGAAGAGTTTAGAAAAGGCCAATGTCTAGCAGTGACATGAATGTGGCTAGCAGTAAAAATCTTCTAAGCGGAACAATTAATTTTAGAAATTCAATTACGTTACTGATTTCTTGATGCAGTTTTGTGAGTTTTACAAATTACTTTGAGATGGAAATAGTTATTATATTTTTGTACTAAAATAAATTGTATTCAATGTGGGTTTTATTTTATTATCACAAAAATTACTATAGAATTTTAGCATGCTGAATTTATAGAGATTTAGCAATAAGAAAAAGTTATTTATATGTCCAGTTTAAATTTATGAATTGCTATCAAATAAATGTTTAAATATTAAAAATTAACCTCGTACCTAAGTGAAAAACAGTTAACGCAACATTTTATTACAACACGATATTTCAAACCAGAAACGTTTAATTTAATTTTAATTAAAGGCTTACAATATCGGAATTTAAAAAACAGACGGAATGTTTCTTCCAAAAGTAATTTTCCACTCGCAAGACAGATCCTTGCATACACAATGCCTGGGTAGGATACGTTGCATAACAAGGTCCTTAAGATATTGAAATTGTTTAAGTTTTCCTTCTAAAGTGTTATTTATTGCTTTTAAGTAATTTTCCCCTTGAAGCATTTACATATTTAATTACTTTTCTGGGTTCGTCAGTAAGGAGGGCGCTATATTTAGTTGACAGAAAACAGAAGCATTGTTTGAAGAGTTACTGTGCACAATAAGGAATTACGCTCTATGTAGAATCTAACTTGTGTAATAAGTTTGTGAAGTTACTTAGACTTGTACTAACAGTAAGACTTCTCGTCGCGTCGGTCCGGCCGCATAAAGTTTATTATCTCTTAAGGATTAGCTGCAATAATATTTGCATTGTGTGCCGTAGTTTTATACGAGTACAAGTATGAAATACAATGTGCAAATTTTTAATTTATTATTTTTTAATTTTTACTGCCGTCAGAAGAAAAAAGGACGTTTTTACATAAAACAAAAAACGGAGAAAATAAATATTTTGTAACTCAGAGATTGAAAAATTCGCTGTGTGAAAAATACTACAAAAAAAAATAAGTATTTAAATCAGTCTTTCATAATTTTATAAGTCAGAACAGCCTTTTATATTTAGTAATCTTTAAGGCTTTTTGCAGTTTAGTCTCATTTATTAGTGGAAATAATAGGGTTGTAGTTATTTTAGGAAGATAGATGTATTTTTAGTAGATGCGTATTTTTCTCCTGATTCCGAATATGTATTTAACTCATTTTCGAAAAAAATGTTAGATGCGTCCTTCTTTCTTATGACGGCAGTAAAGATGACGAAAGACCGTACTTACGTCATTTTTAATGTAAATTTGCTGGAGTTCATATTTATTTTTTCAAGTAATAAGAATAATACTTTTTTTCAGGAATATTAACCTAAGTATTGTCTCTATCCGGGCGAATAAAAAATACAGTTCTGTGTGAAGTAACCCCAGAATTCTGGACGAGTGTTTTTGTCTCGATGGCTGCTCTCTAGTAAAAATCCTGTTTATGATATCGAGTAGATAAACGTCCCCACGTTTACCTACCATGCGTTAAGTCCCAGGTTCGATGCCCGGGAACCCTCCCTGGCCAACCCTGGCATAAAATATTTGTTTTCAAATGTGATTTACACTGAAGTAATTTACTGTCCCTGGACTGGCACCTGAAGCGTGAGACTGATCACCTATTCATGTAACAAATGATCGAGATAGACTGGGTAAGGATTAAATTAGATTAGAATAAGGATTAAATAATGTTGTGAGTATTGATTGATCGTTTTAGTATCTTTCTGATGTTTTAATTTTATCAGTAATCATTAGAGTTTAAGTCGTTTTCAATGTTTCTTTTTTCTTTAATTTTTTGATTCAGTAGTTATAATGATACTATTAAAAAATTAGTAATTAAAAAATAAATCAACTGGTTTATTATTATATTTAGCTTATATGTATTATACAAAAAAACATTAAAAACTATAATGTTCATGGCAAAAATGTTTGTAAAAAATTACATAAAACGCCCATTTATTTTTCAAAATATGCATTAACAATACTAAAACGGGTAAAATCTTATTTTTATACCTGAATTTAGCCCCTATTAGACCTGAATTAATTCCTTTTTATATAATTTTTTTTTTTTTTAAATTTTTTATTTCATTTAAATTATTTATTGACAATTCTTGATGGAATTCCATTGTAATGATGTAATAACTTATATTTACATATAAGTTATTAAATATATATTCTGGTGTATATATTTAAGAAATTATGAATTTTTTTTGGTATTTATAATAGGGAAATATCACTTTTTTTACATTTCAAAGTAATAAAGGTCTACAAAATACTGTACGGTAAAAAAAAATTTTTGGCTGATTATTAGTAGCATAAAAAATATTTTTAAACTTGTAATTTTGAATTCCCGCAAAAACAGTCATTCCATTAGCCACGCCCCCAATACGTCACGATTCATGAATATTTGTTTCTGGTCATTCAAACTTGTTTACAACATTGTTACGAATCTCTGTCAGACGTCACGACTACCAAGGCCAAACATGTCGCGTTTTTCTAGCAACGTATTTTTATTAAATTTCTTTTTTACATTTATGTATGAAAACATCTCTCCACAATATGCATATTTATTTCGAAAATACAATATTAATCCATTTCATATATTTTTATCTGTATTTCCCTATTGTTTTTTTATCTTTTGTACTTTTGTATAAATTGATTAACGTTATTTTTTTATAAACAATGGTTCTTAAACTTTAAAATGTGTTTTTATTTAACAAAATATGTTTATTCAACCAAATTGATTTCATTTTACTGAAATATGTTTAAAAGTTTTCTTACATATCATTGATAAAGATGACGGAAATTTGCTCCAAAACAAACAAACCAGTCAATAGTCAGCTGTCATAGTAAAAACAAACTTTTTTGAATAATGGTGAATATCGACGCTTAAAAAAAACAGCGACGTACTCAGGGATTCCAGTAATAAAAAAAATAAACTCGCCGCTTTTGAATTTCGATAGGTACGAGGGGAAAAAATCTTAAAATTCATTAATGAACACCCGGGCTGAAAGGGTAAAATTAGTAAGTTCAATGGTCAGTTAGCGTTAATATGTTTTATTTCTAAGTGATACTTTTTATTCCAATATTTCGAAAACTGCATAATAAACAAAGTTCCTGAACTGCAATCGTTAAAATTCTGCAGCAATTTGAGGCTAAAGTTTAAAGTTCGCTCACAAATACGGTGGATTTATTTTCAACTGCATAAAAGCTTTCGCAGCGAAAATATATCACTGGAAATGGTAGAGCTTACCAATTTTATTGACTCTTTCTCCTATTGTTAGGAGCATAATGCGGGTTCAATCTTTCCCAGAAACTACAGATTGAACTGAGAAACGTCAATACTTTTGACTCTTCAGATATCTATGAAAAATTCATTATAACAGTAAAGGGCTAAAAGTTCTATATTGGATTGTTCTGAAAGGGCCAAAGAGAAAATGGGGAAATTCAATATTTAATTAAGAATGATTTTAATTGATTTCGTTCATTTTCAGATATATATGGCCTCTATACGTCGGCCAAGACGCTTGACTCTCACATGGAAGGTTCTGAGTTTGATTCACGGTGAAGACATTAAAAAATAAAAACCATTTCTCAAGCCTGAATATTGCCCTGTAATTTACTTTTGTAATTAAGGATCGTTTTTTCAAAATACTATATTCGCCCAGCGTGGCAATTTGAGTTTTTTTTAAATATTTAAATCCAGTATTGATACGCATCGATTACCTTAAAAAAACACTAAAACACGCTAAAAACAGACATTTTTTAATTTTAAAATCTTGTTGTTTTTTCATAAGCCGATATTGTATCGTATATATTGATCAATAATTTCAATAATTTATATTGGGTGCTAATCAAATATAAAAGAAAATTATAAACTAAATATAAATTATACATTAGATTACCTTCAGGCTTAGTCGTAAGGTGTAATTTAAATAAATAAAAATTGTTTACACGATTTGACACGAATCACAAAAAACCCTCTTCTGAAATACTATGTTTCAAGCAAATGCTGAGTTCTAAAAAAACTGGGTTCTCAATTAGGCCTCCTTGTCAAAGTTTCCTTAAAAAATGTACAAAAAAAAAACGTTTCAATAAAAACGGACTAATTTGAACAACGTCATTGGTTCATATAAATCAACCAATGATTAGAGAGTTATGGAAGATTTCCTGTTTGCTTGCCGTGAATGAACCAAACGGCAGAACTTATCGTGAATAAGCGGAAGAGAACCTCTGACGTCACATACGGAGTTATTTCAGAAATGGGAAACTTTAAACAACCGTAGCGCTGATAATACGATATATAAAAATTAAAGAAATTTTTTTTCCGCTTAGTTTAATAGTATATTAACAAACAAAAAAACCACTTAACTTCTTTATTGAAATCAACGTGCCAAGAAAATAATAGCCTTGTCATTTGAGTGGTAAACTTAACCTTTAAACTGTATATTTATTTAAATCTGTAAGTACAAAGAATTAATATTTTGGCGGACTTATTGCTTGCAATATCTTCCAGCCAATTAAAAAAACAGACGGGTCAAGAGAACAGTTTGTCAAAAAAATTCTATCAAAAACAAAATAAATATTAAAATATGTCTCTTTTGATATTTATTTTGTTTGAATACACATGAAAAAACCTAATTAATGAAAAACAACAGCTGTTTAAATATATAGAGCTGTTAGTTGTCCAAACTACATATTTATGTTCAGTTTATAATAACACCTTTAGATAGAAGGATCTTTGCCTTCCGAAACTAGTAGTGAATGAAATTAAACTCAAGTGGTCTAAGAATCAAGTGTTTTATTAATTACAAATTTAATCATGTTAGTCCACAAAGTTAATGCTGATTCAGTCAATAGTAACATTTTCAAAATATAATCCTGTGAACTATCATCATAATATATTTTTTTACGATTCGCAAATTGTTAGAAAAAACCTCAGAGTAATAATTCGCTAGAGACGCCCTTGGCTATATTACATAGAATAAAAACGTTTCAAATTGTTGGTTTGGTTTTTAGTTTAACAACAAACGTGTAACGGACGGTTTTGGTTGGCGCTTGCGATTCTCGACTTGAGTATCTACGGCCTATTGTATTGCTGTAAAATGTAGCTCACTTTGTGGCTGATAATCTTAGAATGGTTTTTGTCCATATGGGCAACTCTTTTAGCCAGTGGCGTGTTATTACTAAGTTATTATTAAGAAGATTAACAAACACAGATTTACATTGTTTTTATTTAAACACCATCTAAATAACACATGTACTACGAATGTAGTACGTGTATTTATTATTATAACATAAAAATAGAAATGGGTCATATTTCTGTTCGCTTATTTTGAGAGCTTTGAACTTTTGAAGTTGTTTTTACGATTCAAGCAGTGCCTTATCTTTATGGTGGAACATGATGGGATATTAAAATTATATTTTGCTTATACATACTACCACCATGAAAGCCATCGTAATAATTGAAAAATTTAAGAGCCATAAAATGAAAGATGAAGCGCGGAAAAACCTTGCATAGATTTTTATATAGCAGCATGAATTAAGATTTTCTATCGCGGAATTGATGGAAAATTATATGGCCCTGGTAAGAAAATAAAAAGCTTTGGTTTTAAAGGTTCAAAGTTCCCATCGGGTTTTTTATGCTGAATATTAAAGTTTTTTTTACTAATTTAATTCGTTATTATTATCACGCTGATAGAGATGTTACATATTTTCAGCTATTTCAATGTTTTACTTGGTACCTAGTACCCAGTTCTTACTAGGAGAAATTTCCTTTCGAAAGAAGTGAGTATATTACAACAGAGACAGAAAGCGTTTTGGAGAAGACAAAATTTATGTTTAAGCATTTACAGGGCTTATGGCGTATCATTGGTTAAGCTGAAAATGATTTTAACCCTCTCTGGCTCTAGGGAATTGATCAATTTCAACAGAGATAAAGTTTAATTGATAAAAAAATTAATAAATACGAATGTCCAAACATAATTAGAATAGAGAATGTTGAATTGTGTGTTAAGTAACCACTTAAGATGAAACGCGGTCTCACTTTTCTTCGTTATAACGTATTACCGTATTTTCTCTATGGGTTATGACATTATGGCAATGTTTTGTTTAATATTATTGCTCATTGCACAAATTGCTTTCATGATGGTATATCTAACTCCCGTTACTGCGAACTTATAGCATTTGTAGAAGAGTACAAGTATTTGGGTATTTTTGTAGATCGTAATTTTAAATGGGATTATCAAATGTTTAAACTTTGTGATCGATTGCGGACTCTGGTGAGAATACTTTTTATAGGTTATCTTTTATTTTGCCTTAAAGCAGTCTAAAAAATATTTATTTTTCTTTAGTATAATTAATTATAAGATATGGCATAAAGCCGTGGGGACATTAAACTAAAACTAACATTAAATTGATCCAGGCCCAACAGTATTCTATAGTTAAGAGAATTGTACCAGCAGAGATTTACAGACAAAAAAGTGATAAAGTTCTCCTTTACAAAACACTTAAAATTCTGCCAGTTCGAGGATTACTGTGGCTTTGCATCATTTTAGAACAATTGAATAGAAATCATTTCAAAATTCCTCTCAAACATAACCATAATACACGCTTCACGTATAATAATGGTTTTGTAGTACCAAAAATATCTAATAATTATGGTAATAGAACTCCTAATTATTTAGTACCTAGCATTTTTAATATATTGCCAAAAGAACTTAAATTGAACACACAATGTAACAAAAGCAAAATAAGAGAGTGGCTACTCGATCAAAAGTTTATATATGAATAGTTTTTCAACTATTTTATGTGTACATATTTTTTTCAATATATATATTCTTATATTAAAAAAAAACTTTATTTGTATATAATATATAAAACTGATCTTTATTATTTATTTATTTATTTTACACTTAATATACATGTACAATTTATATTTGGCTGGCACCGTGGCGCAATTGGTTAGACGGCTATCTGTGAAACTGGCGCCGCGGGTTCGATTCCCGCCAGTTGCAAGAAAAAAATCCAAGAAAGATTTTTTCCTCAATTGGTCTGGGTGTTGTGGTGTATTTTTCATTACCTCCTTCCATATCCCCTCTATCCTACCTGCTGACAAGCCTCAATATAGAGGCTTACATATAAAGGCGGGTATATTGCCTTTAGGCAATTTCTTCCTACCTACACAAACCGTTCAGTTTGAGAAAATTATAAATACATGAACATATTGAATCTTACAATTTTAAACAAAATTAAAAACAAAGATTAACAATACAAAAAAATAACACTAAACTCTGAAGAAAAGAGAGAGGATGGGAAGGTAAGAAAATGGATAAAGGAACAACATAAATATTTAGATAGTGACATTTCAATCTTGACTTAAATGTAAGTAGGAGCGTCTCTAACATTAGTGGGTAGATTATTCCACAATCGAGTATCTACTACTGTGAAAGAGGAGGCAAGAAAATTAGAGCGATGAATGGGTATTGAAAGGGTTCTCTCGTTTCTTGAACGAAAGGTTAGCCCATGCTATGATAGAGGTTGGAAGAGCTGTCTCAGATAAACAGAGGTGATTTTTCCCAATAATGGCGCAGCATAAATCAGCCAAACATCATTACTAATGTGTTCATATACCACTGTTTTTCTCAAATTGAATGGTTTGGGTAGGTAGGAAGAAATTGACTTGACTTAAGGCAATATGCCCACCCTTGTGCATATGTAAATTTTTAATGTATATAAATTGTTAAAATAAATAAATGGTAAAATGCTCAAGTGTTATACAACCCCTAAATACATATATGCAATAAATGCATAGTTGGAAATACAAATTAAAAGGTTATATATCGCTTTCGAACTATTTATCGATGCTGGTTCAGCATGTTTATAAATTTTATAATGCAGTGTAAACCAGAAAACAATTTCCATTGATCCAAACTCATTGCGATCGTAATGTAGAAACGAAAGCACTTAAGGCCTCTATGTCCAATTGATTTACGAAGTATCCGCTTTGCAGTGGAGGGTCATTATTTCCTCAGAGGTCCGCTGAGGGCCATTGAGAATGAAAACTCGATAAGGGCCTGTGAAGCAAAATAGCTTCAGTCCCCGGGGGCTCAACTTGACCTATGGCTCTCTCCTCAAACACATTATACGGCACGAGACAAGGGGACACGCTCACGTGATTAGGGAGCTGGAGATAGCGAGAACATCAAACGCGGAATAATAGTCTCGACGTTACCTTGCGAATATCGTATTCATTTAATACTAGCAGGAAACAATCGGCCGTCGCCGACTGTCACATGCTAGGAGGTTTGGCCTTTCGGGCCCGCCTTTTAGCCGGCCCTCCAGTCCTCGTTTTATCGGCCTTACGGGCCTCGATTGATTAGTATCTCGGACGCAAAAATATATCGCCCTTTTGGGCCAATAAAGTGATTCTATGCAACGTTGAAGTTTTTGACTTAAAATTTAACAACAGAGATGGAGATCATTATAAAGTGGGAAATATGAAATTATAGCCATGTACAGACCTGGTGACCTGTCATTGGCTGGTTTAAGTAGTCATTTTACACACTATGTAACATTTACGATATTGCTCATATTATAATATCCATCTTTATTACTTTCTTTATAATAATAAAAATACGTATTTAGTTTTATTCCACTTTTATTTATAATTTTTTTCGATGGCGGTCACGACGAAACCCGGTCACTGTTAAAAAAAATTTTTAAAAATTTATAAATATAAATAAAAGTGGAATAAAACTATATACGTATTTTTATTATTATAATTAAAATGCAGTTCCACCAAGAAATGTCAGTAGAAAAACTCAGTATATTTATTACTTTCGTCTATCTGTTGATTTTAGTAAAGTCAAAGAGCTAACAACCTTTAGTTTTGTAAAGAGATTCATCAGATTGAATTGTTTCCACATCTGTAGTAATTTTGTTAATCTCAATAACTCCCTAGGAGGTGAAAACTAGTCTTTTGTTTACAAACTTTTGCCTAAACTCAAAATATTGTAATTTAAATTTAAATTAAACTTTTCAGTCAAACAACTCATTTTGTCATCGCGTGGTAAGGATTTATTTAAATGACCTTATCCGACAGAGAAGTTTGGATTACTGATTGAAAATGTAAATTTTATGATATGAGGAAATATCTACAAATATTATTATTTTGTCTCAGCGTGGCGCATAAAGAAACAAACCCTATGCTAATCCCTCAAGCTTTAAACAATTCTCTGAAAATGCGATTAAAATGTTCTTTCTGTCCCTGAATACGATACATTTTTATGAAGATAGTTGTCGAGAGATAATATTTTTTTGTAAATTAAATTACTTATTACTACTACTAGTACCATCACGCCATTTCCCCGTAGGGGTAGGCAGATACGAATGGACCGCCACACACGTCTATCCTGGCATACATTCCTAGCTTCTTCCACATTCATACATCTTGTCCTTCGGTTCTGTCTGCTTTTGACATGACCAGACTAAAGATTTTGGTTTATCCGATCATGCCACGTCTTCCTTGGTCGTCCTAGTCTCACTTTACCGTTCATTTTCGCCATATATACTTGTTTTGCCATTCTTTCGTCGTCCATTCGTTCTACGTGACCAAACCATCTCAGAGACCCTTTCTTAATCTTATCAATTATACTCGAGAATAAAAATGGTATGCACATATAACTTTTTTTTTTGAAGAATTTCAATCTTTTCGACTTGTTGTTTTGTATTACCGTCATTTTAGCTTCATGGCGTCAAATTACGGAGAAAAAAATAAGCCCGAAATCAGCGAATGAAAGCTAACACTGAAAGAAATTGTACAAAAATGGACCACTTGCATTATTTGTATAAAACTGAAACATCAGACGAACCTCCAATTTTCGCAAGTTAGAAGAATAATCGCATTGATTTAACACGTAGCCCGTTGCTTTTGGATCGTGGTAGATCTGCGGTAACTGAATATTCAAATTTATTTAAGACATTATTGTTCAACAATATTGACTAGTTTAACTAGAATCTTGGCACTTGGCGTGTATTTTTTTAAAACCACCTCTGTACATGTTTTGAGTTCGTTGAACGATGTACGCTTGTGTAGTATGTTAAAAAAGATTATATCCAATGGACCGTTACTAAGTCATCTATTTTACATCTTAATACATTTTTCCCTTATTATTGACCGAATAATATTTGGTTGAGCCGTTTTTAATAATGTGTCAAAGCGTAAATTAATTCCTATACTTGTCTCCTTTTTTCTCGCCAAATTCAATTCTGTCCCATTCGTGTCGCCTATATGAAGTTCCGAAAAACAACTTGAAAGTTATTATTTGTCACCGGGTGTCAGAGTCCGCTTTGAACTCGATAGAAGTACATACTAATCGCCAATCGGTTTTCGATATAAAACACATCGCAAATTATAAAATAAAATTAATAATAAACAAAAATAAATTTAATGTCTCAAAGAAAACAATGATATTATAGTGTGAAGTTTAGTTTTGCCGCAGTTTCCAGGGGAATAAGAAAAATCTTCAAAAAAGTCAGTCCATTTCACTCCATTTCCTTATTACCCATTTGCGCTGTGACGTTAACAAAATTAAACATACCTGCTGTCGGGAACCAGCTTACGCTTTGCCAATATTTATTTTAAAAGTAAAACTTTACTCTCGAAATTTTGATAGAACCCATGTTAAGCAAATAAATGTGGAATTAGCAATAAAATAGATTATTATCGAAAATTTAAATTGCGTCATATCTAGAAAAATTCCTTCACGGTTGTTTATAGTATGAGTACTGGGGTTAAAAGTTAAAATCAAGATTTCAAAGCAGAATTAACAAGGAAAGTATTCCTTTTTAAAACGGGTATTTTTATTTAAAATTAACATGACTAAAGTTAGTGTTACATGTCACATAACTTTCATGAGAAACGTGTTCGTGACATCACTCCTGTCGACCTTTCCAAATAATGTAAAACAGTCTTGGCGACAGCTGACAGGTATTAAAGTTAGATATTAAAGGTAAAATAAATAAATAAAACAAATTTCTTAGCGGTAAGTATTGTTTAACATCTAGTCCGTAACATTATACCTTAAAGGATAAACTACGGGAGTGTTGAACGAGATGTTCAGGATTTTTTTTTGTTATTATGCGATTTTTAACACATTATAACATTATTATTTCAATCTACATAAAATATCCAATGTAAAATAATTACTGTTATACTAATAATATGTACTAATATCTCATTAACTTCAAAATACCTAATCGAGTCACTAGAAGTACGGAGTTGTTTGCAACTACGAGTACATTCGTAGCAACTAACTATGCACGACACTCTTCGATTCCGGGTTTACATTCCTTAGCCAACAAATTTACTTGTGAAATAGACATTTTTAATACGACAATTATCAATTTTAAAACGTTCTTAAATGCACTGTTTGAAACTAATTATTAATGTTGTAATAAAACTTTCTTTTTCATACAATTCTTTCTCTGTTTTTGACGTGTATTATTATTTATTATTATCTTTTTCTGAAATTGATGTATCAAATATTTTTGTGTACCAGATATTATGTTATTATCTTTTATATACTTACTGTAAACTAATTTTTATTATTTGTTTTTAACAATAATTTCTTGATACCATTTTTTTTTACTTATAAGTATATGTAAATGTATTCATTTTTTTGTTTGAATTCTTTACAAGTTATTTACAATTTGCTTTTTAATTTAATTACTTTTCTTATATCCATTTTTTTTTTCTTTTTTACTATGTAAAGTTTCATTTTTTATTTTGCATGGCAGTATGCTTTTTATTGTTTCTACATGTATACAAAAAAGCGTTGTTTATCTTTTAAATTTTTACTCACTATGTTTGTACTTACCTGTATATTTTTTGTAAATGCCCCTTGGGCGTATTGTAAAATTAAATAAATAAATAAATAAAATATTAAAATGGCGAATTTGGGACTACCGATTTTTTTACATTAAAACAATGTGGACTTCAGAATTTTATTTTAACTTTAAAAAGCATTTTTACGACGAAAGTGGACTTCGGTGTTTTATTCGTGTATTCATAAAAAGCTTATTGCGATAACTTCTGCATTTTTAACATAAAACGCAAAATGTGGACTCCCGTGTTTTATCCTCAAAGGCACAGCTTTAAAAAGTATTTGTAAGTTTGATCAATTACCGTACAGCTATACTAATTATAATACGCCACTGGCTGATAGAGTCGCCCATAAGGACAAAAACTATTCTATGATTATCAGCCACGCAGCTAGCCATAATTTACAACAATACAACGGGCCGTAGGCCCAAAGATTAAAAGTCCAAAAGATTATGAGTCCAGAGACATTTTCATTAACAATAATAAAATCGAAGTGGTTGGTGAATATATATATCTCGGACACAAAGGTAAAGGTAACCAGACAGCGGAGTTACCAAGAAGAATAGGGCTAAGTTGGGCTGCTTTCGGCAAACTTAAATATATTTTTGAAAATAAAGAAGTTCCTATATGCTTAAAAAGACAAGTCTATGAATCATACATATTGCCGGTGGAACATACGGACTAGAAACGATGCCTGTGACACAGAAAAGTAGCCAGAAATTAGAATGCACGCAACGATTCATGCAAAGATAGATGCTCGGTGTATGTCTAAGAGACAGAATAAGAAACGAAGAAATAAGGCGCCGAACCGGAATTGTGGTTATCGTGGATCGTGCAGTAAAATTAAAATGGAATTGGGCAGGACACTTGGCGAGGCAAAACTATGGCAGGTGGACACCCAGAATAATAAAGTGGAGACCATGAGCAAACAAAAAATTGTTGGAAGGGCACAGAAAAGATGAGTAGAAGACATTACTTCTATAGCCGGTAAAATATGGATGATGAAAGCGGGTGATAGGAAGGAATAGAAACTAAATTTTATTAAATATTTGTTTATAACCACTTACCGACTTTTCATTGTCTATCGTTTCGAGACGTACCCGTCTCTTTGTCAGGACACCAATTAAACCAACATGAAAAACCCACTGTACACCTTCACCATAATTGTTGCACAAAAATATAAAACCAACACGACATGTATTTTAAAAAGCTAACGCACTGATTAGGACAAACATGCGCTAATTAAATTAAGAAAATATGTATTTATTTATTTATTTGACACTTCATATACATATACAATATATATACATATAAGGGCGGGCATATTGCCTTAAGACAATTTCTTCCTACGTACCCAAACCGTTTAGTTTGAGAAAATTATAAATACATGGACATATTGAATCTTACAATTTTATAAAAAAAATAAAAGCAAATATTAACAAAAATAAATATATGTAAAAAAATATCACTATACTATGAAGAGAGGAGAGGGGATGGGAATGAAAGAAAAAAGATAAAGGAACTATTTAAATATTTAGATAGTGACATTTCAATCTTGACTTAAATGTAAATAAAGAAGGGGCGTCTCTAACATTAGTGGGTAGATTATTCCACAATCGAGCGGCTACTACTGTGAAAGAGGAGGCGAGAAAATCAGAGCGATGACAATAATATAATATAATATTCTATGTTCCTTAAGAAATAGTCGAATATAAATATTTAGTAACATTTAGTAAAATGTTTCATTAAATGGTATGAAAAGGGTCGATTGGAAGAGGCCTTTATCCAGCTGTGGAGAAAAAGGCTGAAAAAGACGAAGAAAATAGGCGCAAACCGAACCGTCTTACGGTTGGTATTAAACTAAAAATTAAACCAAAACTTTTTAACGCTTTTTTTCTATGCAAAAGAGCTAAAATGTTTCTTTTGCAAATTATTTCTCCGACGCCAAAACAATCTTACACAAGTGCAAGTACATATGTACAGTTCCATCTTCATAAAATGACAAAATGGTATTTTAAAAGGGAAGAATCACCCTTTCTTACCAGCGCTATCTCACAAACACTAGATAATGCACAAAAGATAAGTTCAGGAATCGTGTCATGGGTCACGGGTAACGTGCCTTCGGAGTAACGAAACTAATCCACTAGCATCCATCGAGTCAGGAGCAAGTAGCAGTACTTGCGTGAACAGTTCGTGACCAAAAGACATGGAAATATCCGTAACATCTTTTTTATTTCAACGCTAAGATGTCGAGGGGTGTTAAAATTTATTAAAGTGATGTTCGTGTTGAAAACTCGGGATGAAAAAAAGGGGCACTGAAGCATATGACCTAGAAAGGGTATTTTATTAGGACATCTTAGGTCCATTTATATAATTCTACAAAAAATTCTCGCAATATTCATAGAGCAATGAAAGTCTTGGAGAAAAATTCCTGACAACAGGCAAAAAACATTTTATTTTCACTTATTTAGATTTTTCCGTACCTTTGAATGCCATACAATCAGCGAATTTGAATAGATTTTGAAAAAAATATTTTCTACTACCTAACACACAAATGAACGCACAATTTGCAATAATTTTAAGGCCCGTTATAAATTTATTCACAGTGAATAAATAATTATTTAAAAGGCACTTAACATGTATAAAATACATATTTGTGCCATTTTAGCGGGTAAACATTTATTTATCTGTGTCCAGGCGGATGAAGAATACAGTTCTGGATGTGAAATAAAACCAGTACTCTAGAAGAGTGTTTTTGACTCGGTGACTGCTCTAAAGTAAAAATCCTGAATCAGAGAATACCATTCTTGAGCTTCGGGGTTCGATTCCTGGCAGAGTAGACGTAAAATATTGATTTTAAAAGGTTTTATGAACTGCAATATTTTTTTGTTCCTGGACTTGCACTTGAAGCTTAAGTTTGATGAAATTACCTTCACGAAACAGATGATCGAAGAACGCAGTATTTTGTTTACTGACGCTGTGCCCTATGCACCACTCGGTGCGGAAAGAGGGATGATGATTATTTTTTTTAAATGATTTAAATACGTAGATAGATGCATACGTATAAATAAATAAATACATATATTTTTTTAAATAATATAAGCATTCAATGATAAGGTTCTATAAAATTAGATGTTTTATATGAATGGTAGGGCCAAAAAATGTTCCGAGTTCTTTAAAAGTTTTACTCCGGCAGCATTTTTTGAAGCAGGTGATTTTTTTACATCATCATTTCCTTTCCGCACCTAATGGTGCATAGGGCACTGCACTAGTACACCAATCGCAGCGTATCTTGATTTTTTTTTAATTTATTTTTTTTATTAAAAGAAAACAACAGCTACAACACAAAAATTAATATTTACTAACTAACCAAAATTAAAGGCCAATTATAGTTTTCTATACATTACTTAATACAACATAAAAAAAGAAGAAAAAAAGCGTACATTGAAATAGCCACTCCGCATCATTCCACACGTAAAAAAAAAAAAAATTCTAATAACTAAAATTAATTAATTAATTAAAAAGAAAAAGTTTTTTGTTAGCTATGACTTAAAAATCCTTTCGCCGGCGGTTCCATACGGAGCTATCAGTCCTCCCTTCTTTCTTATTTTAAACAAGAGAAAATAATTACAATATTAAAGTGTACAAAAAATAAAGTATTAGATAGGTACAGTTAGATTGAATTATTAATTTTAATTTTAATTAGGGTTCTAGCATTTTCTTTAAATTTGTTTAAAGTGAGGAAATATATATCTATTTCAGCAAAAAACGTGTTATAATTATTAACAACGTGTTATAATTTTTTGTAACATGAAGGTAAGATAATCAGTCTTAAGCTTCAGGTACCAGTCCAGGGACTATGAAATATTGTGGTGTGAAAACACCCTTTTAAATAAATGTTGGGAACCAAACCCAAGACCTTTCGCATGGTAGGCAAACGCGCTGACCATTACACGACGAGGCCGACTTTCTGACATACTAGTACATTAAAAATTGGTCCAGGGATATTGAAAGAATTTTTGTTTGGGAAGATTGCTAGCAGAATGCGCCTTGTAAGAAATTTGGAAAAGACGACTATCATTATCTATCACGAATATCTTCACGGTTACTTGGATTAATTTATACGGCAGTCTCAAGATGTTCCTGAGATACAGCACCGTGGCTGGAATTACACAACCATCGCAACTTGTATAACATTACTAGACATTACACACGTTATAAGGGAAATTACACTTCACTTCGGCGAGGGTTGAAATTTTTGCGTATTTTTAATATGAAAAGGCGTCTGCATTATTTTTATTTATTTATTTTTTATTTATTAAGGAAAAACAACCGTTGTTACATAAGAATACAAAATATAAAAAATAGTACATTCATCCAGTTAAAGTTTTTCCCAAATATAATGATAAAACATGTTACACAGTTAAGAGAAAAATAATATATTATATAAGACATGAGAAAAAAAAGAGCTCTTAAGAAGGTAAAGGGATGAGGAAATAGAGTGGAGGAGTGGAGAGGGATTTTCATAATATAGTGGACCAATTCAACATTTTGATATTATAATAAAATAAACATAATTAAAGGAACATAAACTTATTACACACTGACAAATGTTTTATTTTACAGTGTTTCAAAAAGTTTTTTTTTGAAGTCACAAAATTTGGGACAAAGTAAATTAAATTTGGAGCAGCTACGATAAATAAACGAGTTTTGAACATATTTTTTTTGGGCAATAAATTATAAAAAAAATGAAATATTATGTAATATATGCATCTTTTTATGCCATATCGCTGCAATATCTAATAATATATTATTTTATTTATTTCTGAGCGGATTTCTAATACATGAATAAGAAACTTCGGCTTTAATTCCATTTTAAGAAGAGTTGATAAAATGTTAGTATATAATTGCATATAACCACTTGTCGACTTTTCTGTTTACCGGTTTTGAGACGTACCCGCCTCTTCGTCAGACACTAACTACACTAACATGCAAATTTCATCATAGTAGTAGTTACTCAAAAATATAAAACCAACGTACTGATAGGACATATTATGCTGTTTATAGCTAACACTAACGTGCACTGATTATATATATTTTATTAATGTTTGATCTTGTTGTAGAAATAGTTTAAAGTGGGCGTAGGTGCAGCATGAGTTAACTAGGTATAGGGTGTCTATTACAACGCAGCATTGTTAAATGGGCTATATCAAAGGTTTTTTATTACTGATTAAAGGGACATTTTTTTTCAAAGACTTCCTAATGTGATATATTTCCACATTATTTCCTTTTAATCCTTAATAATTTGTAAGTAAGATTTTTACTCATCATCAATCCCTTTCCGCACCTAATAGTGCATAGGGCACTGCACTGGTACCCCGATCTCAGCGTATCTTGATCATTTTTGTTACAAGAATGTAATATGATCAGTCTTACGCTTCAGGTGCCAGTCCAGGGACTGTAATTTTTTTTAGAGTAAAAACACCCTTTTAAATAAATATTTCATATCAACCATGTCGGGAATCGAACACGATTCGAACAATCGAATCGATTACACCACGCGGCCAACAATATTTTATTGTTCATATACCACTGATTTTTTATATTTTTTGTTTGGGTATGTAGGAAGAATTTGCCTTAAGTCAATATGCTTGTCTTTAATGCTTTTTTTTCATCTATTGATATTTAAAAATAAATTAAGACTTATTATTTCTGGCTGCGATACGATCCCACTTACTATTTCATGATGCACACTCTTGAATACTTACTCCCACAATAATACACATAAACACACATCTACACTTACTCTCATACAAATACACATAAACACATCCTTTTGTTGTAACACAATTTAATAATATGTATGATTTTTATTTAGAAACTTTGCTGGTCTGTCTTTAAACTTTTTTTTTTAATGTTATTATATCATCGTCGACTGTTTGTTTCTTAAAAATAAATAAATAAATTTGTATGTAAACTATACATGTATGTAAAGCGTTTAAAAAAAACAAATGTAGATGGATAGTTTTTTTTTTGTTACATGACGGTAAGATGATCAGTCTTTCGCTGCAGATGCCAGTCCAGAGACAATGAAACACTCTATTGTAACAACAGTTTTTTGGTAAATATTTCATGTCGACCATGTAGGGCATCGACTCTGAGACCTCTTGCCTTAACCACAGCAGAATTTTATCCACAGCAAAGTTTCAAAACTCCCTTCATACTCTTCAATTTTAAGTCGACACCTACGTACATTAAAAAACAAAATAAATAACCGGTGTCTGGTTAATGTTCAAATGATGATATTTTTACCTTCTAATTCAGCGATGAGTATCCTCAAAAATCTTCAGACTGTCGAAGGTTGTATTTTAATTCTGCTGTTATTTCCCAAATGAGGCAAGAGACACCTTAAAAGGATCACAGCTGACACATACATTTTCTGGGGCGCGTATGCACAAGGAGATCAGGAGATAGCAGATAGCAGATAGCAGATAGCATACACGGTTACCTCAACGGACCATTAAGGAACAAATCGATTTCATTTGAGCAAAACGTACTCGGCGCCATAACATACCATCCGAGGAACTTTACATAGAGTTAGTAGGTTACGTGCATGAAGAGATAAAGGACAGTTTATAGACATTTTTCATCAAATTGTCTATCAATATTGGTATTTGTTTCTTACCATAATAATTTTAAACAAAAAAAATCACCATCTTAGAATAGGCTGAACACATTGACATATTAATACACATAGACATGCCCTGAGCCCTTAAAAAAAATATGACACTTAACTCATGTTTAAACGCTTAGTCAAACTCAACGCGTATTTAGTCGTTCTTTAACCGCCAGCCAGGCATGACGTTTAGAATTGAAACCAAAATGCCTGCTTGCGTCGTGAAAGCGTGTAAAACCCTTTTGGATAAACATTGCAAATGGATTAGAGGGGTAGGGGCTTGTGAAAGGGATGCTACTCTGAGAAAAATATGATTTTTACTTCATTTTTAGATTGCAAAAAAAAAATTTTTGAAAAGAAAAATAATTGTGATCTTATGGTTTACCCAAATATTTAGTTTGAGGGCCATTTTCAACGAGTTGCAAATAATTTACTATTAATAAATGGGAATCAAGTTGGGGTAGAGTGGGATTCGAAACACAGACCTTTGATCCATGAGTCCGAGACACTAGCCAAGGGACCACAACACGATTCAAATCATTAAAAATCAAATCATTCGAATAAACATAAAAACATCATAGAAAAAAAAGTTTAAAAAAAATATATCGTAAGGATTTTAAAAAAAGTTTATTATTATAAGTTTTCCTCTGAAGTTTCGCGGTCGGATCCTGAAACACCATGTAAATCAAACCGATTTTTTTTCAGCCATTAACGCAATCAAATTAAGATTTCTTTACGCAATCAAACTAAGATTTCTCCTTTTTTTCCTAATAACGATTTGGATATTGGGTAATCTAGAGTTTAGACAAACGGAGTTTTACTGTATTTTTAATGTACTTCATTTTATAATAGTTCGATCAGCGTGATGTTTTCATTTCTTCTTTCTTATAGAATCGCTTCCTGTAAATGTATTTTTGTGATATTTACCGAAACCTGGATATTAATCAACAATATCTAACATTAAATTAAATAGCTATATGTACCTATATAAACAGGTTGATAAATCCCCCATTGAAATTCAATAATTTCAATTTATTCAGTTTAATAGCTAATAAAACAATATTTTGAGTTTGTTTAAATTTTTGTAGACAAGAACTGGATTCAAAAAGTATGTAGGTGAAATAATTCAATAAGATGAATCTCACCCGAATAAATAAAGGTTTCAGCTCTTTAACTTCACAAACATCAACAGATGAAAGAATTGAAGGAATATAGATGTTCATATATAGGCAGAATGGTGAATGTTACACAGTGTGTAAAGTGGCCACTTAAACCAGCCATTGACAGGTCATAAGCCCTGTAGATGCCTAGACTTCTAAATTACCTTCTCTTAAATGTTCTTCATCTCTGTTGAAAAATGTTAATAGCTAATACAAGATTTTTATTTTTGTTTTTTATAGATACTAAAATATTATTTTTTCTACATGCTCCACTAAGGAACTGATGTAGAAAAGGGGAAATGAAAAATGTACGCGCGATAAAAAATAAAGCATTAAATTACAACGCAAAAATACTAAGTTAAATACAGAAGTGAGACATTTGCTCAAATTATGGTTGACAGAAAAAAGTTTTTTGTATTAGCGATAGTTTTTAATTTTTAATATTTTTCAAGTAAAATTATTATTTATGTAAGTTAAGTATGAATAATCGAAGCCATTTATAAGTACATGTTGACGAGTTGTATGTTTGCAACTCAGCATGACTTAAAAAACCTATTTTGTAAATATTTTAAAAAAAAAATTTTTTTCAATATAAAAAAGTTTTTTGAAAATGTATGAAATTTTTTTAAAAATATTTTTATAAAAACGACCTACTTTGAACGACGTCACTAGTTCATATGAATTAACTTATGACAAGATAGTTATAGAAAGTTTTTGTTTTACTTACCGTCAGCGAACCAATCGGCAGAACTGACCGAGAAGAAGGGGAAAAGAACTTGAGACGTCACACGCGGAGTAAATTCAGAAATACATAGCTTTAAAAAATCATAGGGCTAATAACACGATACATTAAAATTTGAAAAAAAAATTGGCTTAAATAGTTAAATAGTAAAAAACCATTGGATTTCCTCATTGTATTAAAATTAGCGAATATTCGCCATAAATACGAATTTTGCTTACAATCAGATGACACAACTTTGGAGAAACATTAAAAAAAAGCTTGGAAAGATATTCTTCGTTACATTATTGATACGTTTAAGTTGACGTAACTTAAGAGAGACGTTCTGCGTATTTTTCATTGGATATTTAACTTAATTTCTAATCTCCTCATTATCTCTTTATCTTTTCCTTTTTGCTGAGAAACAGAAAACACGTGGATGTATTTTTATAATACTTCTAGCGAGTACCCGGCGATTTTTAAGTAAACCTAATAATTTGTTAACGATATTATTTCATCTTTATTAACACTTTTCCGATGTCTCCATACAAACTTAACCATTACGGGAAAAAAATATCTTATCGATGAATCCAACATAATATGTTTGGCAAAGTATTCAAAAAATAAGTCAGATAAAACAGACAGATCGTGTTTCTCTGTGGACCCTAACATTATGTTCACCAGAATAAATTCTATTTTCCTGTTTCAGTATCATGAATTTTATATCTTTGTTTGTCTGCTGATATTTTCATCGTGTTATATCTTTTCATTTCGATATTTTGTTTTCCTACTGTCATATTTTTTCATAACCTTTTTTAGTACATGTCTTTCAACGAACACATCGCTCGCTTTTATATTATTTGTAGGTGTATTCAAAAAGATTTTAGTTATTGGCATGATTTCAATCGCAAAATTTATGGTGTGCGTGTTTTGCTTTGAAATATTAAGATACAATCTATTCCTGGGGACGAAAAAATATGTCTTCAAATACGAGTATATTATGATCTCTAAGTTATAAATTTTCAATTAATGTGCAAAATCTTATTAACAGGGTAAATATTTTTTTAATCATTTGACTATGTGTTTAGTTTGTGTTTTGTGTTAATAAGCTAACATAGTATTCTATGGGCATAACTACTGGAATATGGTAAATAATTTAAATATTTTTAAAAAATATATATAATATGTAATACGTGAATACAATCACACTTAAATAGAAGCGAAAACGCTGGAAAATTCCTGACCTGTAAACACAACGAGGAAGTTCATTGGTTTGTATTAATTCTTAATAAACTATTAAACTAAGCAAAAAAAAAAAAATTGAAAATTTTTATGTATCGTTTCATCAGCGCTATGGTTTTTGAACTTTTGTATTTCTGAAAGTAATCCGCGTGTGACGTCTCAAGTTTCTTCCGCGTCTCGGTTAGTTCTGCCGACTGGTCCACTGACGGTATATAAACCGGAAATCTCCCACAACTCTCTTATCATAGGCGGCCTCCGTGGTCTAGTGGTCAAGACGGACTCACGCACGAAAGGTTCCGGGTTCGATTCCCGCTGAGAACACAAAAATTAAAATGTCATTAGAAGTAAAATAATAATAATAATAACATAATCATTGGTTGATTCGTATGAACTAGTGACGTCGTTCAAAGTAGTTAGTTTTTATTTAAATATTTTTTTCGTACATTTTCAAGAAACTTTGCGGTATAATTTAATGCTCTGAATTTTCGTCGCGTAAGAAAACATTTTTTGTATCCTATTTCCTGTAGGGCTGAAGTCCTCTTTAAAAATCATACTAGTTGCTACTTCATTTATTTTCCTTAATACTAAATAAAACCGATAATAAATTTGTTATTTTTGTTCAGTCTACTTAGACGCGATATCAATATAAATCTTTTTGAAGCGAAAAGAGTAATGAATTATTTACCGTTAAAAGACAACAAATTAATTTAGAACTTTTTTATACTTTCGTTATGAAATCATCTAACGTTTCAATCTTTAATAAATGATAAGTCAACTATAGATTAAATATTATGATGTTTTGAATTTATTTTTGTCACCACATACTAGTATGCATTTATTTTTAAGCCAAACTGAGACCAACAACGCAAGTATTGAGTGTTATGGATTTGGATAAACTTTTCAATGCATTTTTTAAAATTGGGTGGACATTTGTAATAATTGTCGTTCTTATTTAATCCTTTGCTATCACAACGGATGATAGTATCCATTACAATAGACCCTTTTTATACGATATATCTAACAGTCCGCCTTTATCTCGTTCTGATTTATACTCAGCAATATATAAACCACCTATTTTACCCTCAAACTACAACAAACCTCCTACATAACGAAATGAAAAGCCTTGATATATTTCAAATTGATTCGAAAAATACGCAACTCATAAATTTTGATATAAATTTTTTTATTAAAAAAAATATATTAGTTCTAAAAATGTAAAGAATCAACTTAATAAAGCATATATAAATACAACTATAAAGTTACATGTATTTATGGACAAAAGCATTGTTCTTCCAAAACAGTAATTTTAAAAAACTTTTCATGTAATTTGCTCTAAAATTACGTCAAGAGTTAGTTGAATAATTAAATTCCTGTAATTATTATAATATAATTGTTTAATTAAACAAAATGTTGATTATTTAAGCTTATTTCTAGTACTGCGTAGTTAAGGCAATAATTTTGACATAAACTGTCGAAAACTTCTTTGTATAGTGTATGATGAATCCAGACTGTTGAAGAATGTAGTTATAAGTGTGAAACAAAACTAGAACGAGTGTTTTGACTCGATGGCTGCTCTCAGATAAAAATCCTGAATCGTTGAAATCGTTGTGCAGTAGTTAATCGAGGTCCCAGGTTCGATTCCTGGCATGGTGGAAGTAAACTATTGGTTTTAAACGTTGTCTATGTTATATTTCATTGTTCCTGGACTGACAGCTGCCTTAAACTGATCACCTTATCTCCATGTAACAGATAATTGAAATACACAGTAAAGTGTTGTAGAAAACAAATTATTCACTTTTAAAAAGTTGAAAAAATGAGGGCATAAAACATTCTACCTTCTTTGTTTTTGATTGGATGTGATTCTAAAACCTATCAAGCTCGGAGCCATTTCTCAGCTGAATGCGTCCCTATTGTCTCTCTTGATGAAGGAGAGAATCGACCCAGATTTATCTAAATCCTTTATCGTCACACAAAATGGCGTAGAGGTGATTGAAAATGTATTATCTTCTCCGCGATGGGCTTATTTATACCCGCTATATCTTTATCTATAGCCCTCGAAGGGTGAACGAACGAATTACAACAAAATAATCTTATTTTTTCTTATCTCTGCATCTAAATGCACGAAGGATACTGTTGAGGAGTGGATGGGGTGGGAAGAATACCTCGTCCTAGGAGAAGGAAAATTTAGTAAGAGGACTGTATTGTTAGGAAGTAAGATTGCGCATCTCCACTAACCTGCTGATGATTAGGCGTGATGAGTGACTAAATGGATGCTGACACAGGTCGCTCGGATGAAATATTTTGATGAAAGAAAAAGCACTTCACTCGTAGAATAATATTTGTGTACTGATAATATGATGTTTTTTTCCGGCACTTACGCGTATAATTATTGTTGCGTAGAGTGCGCTAGGAAAATGGGAAGGACGGGTAGGTAGATACGGATTTGGTTGAGAGTTGGTCCGTCGGTTGAGAGTTGATTGCCAAATGGCAATTTTTTCCAACCAATCTATAAAATAAAAGTTTTATTTTTATATTTCAAGTTACAAAACATATTCAATAGAAAAAAAAAGCTAAAGATATATAAAAATAGAAATAACTGTATTTGCATATTTATCTTAAATCAATACTATTACTCAATGGGAAAAGAGAAAAAAGAGGTTAGAGGAAATGAGGAGAGATTAAGTAAGAGAAATGAGATGTTTCTTCAGATGTGATTTAAATAGAAATACTGCAGTAACATCTTTGATGGTGGATGGGAGATGATTCCACAGTTGAGCCGCATGGACACTATTTGAGTTAGAGAAGAAAGAGGAATTGTGGAGAGTGCTTTGAGAATTAAAACGACGAGGTTAACCATGAACTGATAAGCGTTGAAATTTTTCACGGAAGTTTATAGAAGCGTTAGGACTATGAAGTAAATTGAACAGAAGTGAGAGGGAGAAATACGTAATTTAGTTTGGAAAAAAGACTGGACTTAATGCCAAACTCGCCACTAGAAAATTACCTACCTAATTGTGTTTTTAGCTATTTTGTGATTTGGTTGCATTAATTTTTCACACCACGAGGTAAACAATGGAACAAAAAAACTTTTTTGAGAAATTCGCGCAACATTTAAATAATTCATTCGGTTACTGTATTATTTACACCGGTTTTCAATGTGTGACATTGGGCCTTATATGAGCGCTTTATTCAATATGTGAAATGACTTAATATAGCACCGGCCGCTTTTCATAAGCGCCCCGCTGCGCTGGTTTAAAAAGCTTTTTAAAATTCTGACCAGCAATAAGAAGTCATTTATGGGGTTTTTATTTAACATTTTAACGCATTTCCCCATTAAATGTTCGCTGAAATACGATTAACCCTTATTCTCGTATATCGCTGGGCCTATACGTTGCACTATTTATTGACTTTCTGCAACCCCCAATAGACTGAAATACTTCATGGATTGCATTCCGATTAGTCTCCCACACGTGGCTACCGAAACCACCCCAGCCTTTCCTCCCCTTCTCGTCTGTCTTGGGGATGATTTGTCGAACCTTAAAGGATAACTAAGTTTCCGAGGCTTTAGAGAGATATACAAAGACGTCTTTAAAAAAGGCAAAGAAAAAAATTATAGGGATTTCTGAAGTAAATAAAATCTCGATTTATAAATAAAATGGTATATATAAAATATATTTTCGAATTTATACGAGTACTATAAATAACTATGGCAATGAGGAAA